>NC_060144.1:535282346-535585377 GCF_021461385.2 Schistocerca piceifrons | reverse complement strand
TCCCATGGAGACGATCGTAGAGATGCTGGATGTAGTCCTGTGGAACGGCTTGCCATGCCATTTCCACCTGGCGCCTCAGTTGGACCAGCGTTCGTGCTGGACGTGCAGACCGCGTGAGACGACGCTTCATCCAGTCCCAAACATGCTCAATGGGGGACAGATCCGGAGATCTTGCTGGCCAGGGTAGTTGACTTACACCTTCTAGAGCACGTTGGGTGGCACGGGATACATGCGGACGTGCATTGTCCTGTTGGAACAGCAAGTTCCCTTGCCGGTCTAGGAATGGTAGAACGATGGGTTCGATGACGGTGTCCCCTCGACGATCACCAGTGGTGTACGGCCAGTGTAGGAGATCGCTCCCCACACCATGATGCCGGGTGTTGGCCTTGTGTGCCTCGGTCGTATGCAGTCCTGATTGTGGCGCTCACCTGCACGGCGCCAAACACGCATACGACCATCATTGGCACCAAGGCAGAAGCGACTCTCATCGCTGAAGACGACACGTCTCCATTCGTCCCTCCATTCACGCCTGTCGCGACACCACTGGAGGCGGGTTGCACGATGTTGGGGCGTGAGCGGAAGACGGCCTAACGGTGTGCGGGACCGTAGCCCAGCTTCATGGAGACGGTTGCGAATGCTCCTCGCCGTTACCCCAGGAGCAACAGTGTCCCTAATTTGCTGGGAAGTGGCGGTGCGGTCCCCTACGGCACTGCGTAGGATCCTACGGTCTTGGCGTGCATCCGTGCGTCGCTGCGGCCCGGTCCCAGGTCGACGGGCACGTGCACCTTCCGCCGACCACTGGCGACAACATCGATGTACTGTGGAGACCTCACGCCCCACGTGTTGAGCAATTCGGCGGTACGTCCACCCGGCCTCCCGCATGCCCACTATACGCCCTCGCTCAAAGTCCGTCAACTGCACATACGGTTCACGTCCACGCTGCCGCGGCATGCTACCAGTGTTAAAGACTGCGATGGAGCTCCGTATGCCACGGCAAACTGGCTGACACTGACGGCGGCGGTGCACAAATGCTGCGCAGCTAGCGCCATTCGACGGCCAACACCGCGGTTCCTGGTGTGTCCGCTGTGCCGTGCGTGTGATCATTGCTTGTGCAGCCCTCTCGCAGTGTCCGGGGCAAGTATGGTGGGTCTGACACACCGGTGTCAATGTGTTCTTTTTTCCATTTCCAGGAGTGTATATACAAATAGTAAAACAATTACAATATGTAAAGACACAGAAATGTCATATATTCAGGTAACAAAAATAAGGAAAACAAATTATAGTACAATAGATGGAAATAGGAGGATATGCATTTCCGGCGTTACAAGTTTCAGTATTGGCGTTTTATATATGTCTCGTTTGTCTCGTTTGTGTCATTTGTAAGAGTTAATCGATATTTCTCATCGTGTTAGCTTATCTCCTTTTTCAACGGTGTATATTGGTGCATTAGTTTTTAGTGTAAGCGAGAAGATTGTTTTGAACGCCAAGATCTTTTCTTATTCGTACCCTGTTCTAAAATTAGTAATAAGTTTGGCTTGACGTTTGCTTACATAAGCCTGAGTTCATTTGTCTTTTAAATGATGCAGAGGACTGTGATATTTTGTTGAGAGGTTAATTGAAAATGCTTGCAACCATTTGATTACTTTTAAATATTTGTGGTGCTGTTGGCGCCGATATTGCGTAACAAATGGTCAGATGTATGCGAAAGCTAATGATCTGAAGTTCCCACCATTGAACTGTGCAAAGTTTAGTGCACCAACGTATAACTGATCTATATTGTCATGAACATTTTTAGAGAATTTCGTGCTGAAGATTTATTTTTGAAGTGATTGTTTTTTGCAAGTGTCCTTTAAGGTTCTTTTGGAGAATGAACACTGTTAGTGAAGTGACCGCTACCGTAACATTAAACATCAATAGTAAAACGGTAGGTTGTGCTCAGAAATAAATCTTAAGCAAAAAATTCGATGCGTTGAACGGCATGACAGGTAAGTAAAATGTGGTTCCTCAGTGTTTGAACGATGTTATTTGGCAGACATTATCGTTGGCTAGTCTTCGTTGGTATCGCATAGCATTGTGCTAGATCAGTGTACGCGGGATATCATTTTTATTGTCGAATGGCCCGCCAGAGACGGCGTCACCAAACGTATTCTTCGTCTGGTTTTCTAAAACCGAACAAGAGAGCGATACAAACATTGGACATGGGACGGTAGGCTAATCAGTCTCTTGAGTTGTCATCTACACTATGAGAGCAACTGACACTAATTGTAGCTGCTAGACCTCTTGAATCCGTGCACGCAACGGCCTGGCCGGCAGAGTTCAATGCAAATTAACTCAGGAAAGGTGTAACGTACTGAATATTTTTCTTAAAACGTATTTCCCAGCACAACATGCCCAGCAACAACCTTTCCAGACTGGTTCTGACCACCCTGTATATCTGGAGATTAATCTATGCCATGATCAGCTATGATGAAATCACTCTTACAGTTAAGTTTAAAGTTCAGGTTGTATTTTTATTAATGAACTGAAATTAGTCCAGTCAAACCAGCATGCTCCACTCTCCCACACCCAAGCTTCCTATTCGCACAATCATATGTTGAAATAAACTGCTTACTCACTATATCATTTGTCTGGTAACTTATATAGATCTCATGTACGGCTGTTGTAAAAACACTGCATTAGGGAAGTTCATTTTTCTTTTGATCAGCACCTGATTACATTTTAAACATTCTCTGACCTCAAGCATAGTCGACGAACAGCTTACTAATTACTTAACATCAAATAACCACTTAGATGAAGATCAGTCCGGTATCCAGCAAAATGACTTCAGGACGAGTGCTGTTACAAAAGTGTCTGATGTGTTGGAACAAACCCTGAAGTAACAACAGGCGGCTATTATGTGATTGTTTGATTTCAGTGTAGCTTTCAACACTGTCGAATTTGACATTTTCTGGGTGAACTTATAAGCCAAAATTTTTCTTCAGGTGCTGCACAATGTTTCCACTCATACGTTACACCCATTCAACAGTATGTAACGATTCGATCTAAAATGTCACAATGGAGTGATATAGCGTCAGGGGCTCCATACGAATCAGTATTAGAGCTATTACTTTTTTTTTTTTTCACTCTATGTTAATAACTTGTTAAATACACTCATCCTCTGCAAGTGTCACCTCTACGCTGACGATCTTCACTTACACCGAAGTACAAGTCCAAAAGCCTGTGCACAACCATTCATAATGTAAATGCTGATTTACTTGCCTCATCAGAGTGGATGATGAACGTAGGTTTGAAACTTAACACACCTCAAACTCAAGTCGCTCACAGAAGATTTATTACCACGCTTTTATGAGAATCTGTTCCATCTTTAATCCTAAGTCACATTTTCTTCTTCTGCATTGATCACTTAGCGTAGGCCGGCCGAAGTGGCCGTGCGGTTAAAGGCGCTACAGTCTGGAACCGCAAGACAGCTACGGTCGCAGGTTCGAATCCTGCCTCGGGCATGGATGTTTGTGATGTCCTTAGGTTAGTTAGGTTTAACTAGTTCTAAGTTCTAGGGGACTAATAACCACAGCAGTTGAGTCCCATAGTGCTCAGAGCCATTTTTTTGCACTTAGCGTAGGCTGAACACACAACAGTAGTGCGTAAGAAATTGTCGTCGTCACTCCATTCACTACAGGAATAAAATAGTTAGAAACTAGCTCGTAGAGTCTCTAATAGTCCCCATACTTGACTATGGTGATGCTATTCTTCAAGCACATCATTATGAAAGCTCACACAGCCTAGAACTAGCAACGAATGCTTTTTTTTACATTTCAATGTATACTATTTCGACCACATCACTCCTGAATACGAACAATTATCATGGCTATGTGCCGATAAGCGTAGAGACTGTCATACTCTATCTCTGCTCTAACGTTTTTCCGTCATTGAACTCCCTCTTCTTTATCTTGAATTCGAACACTACAAACTGAATAGCACAGCAGGAATGAGCCTTTTTGACCATGATAAATCCTCTCTGCACAATCACATAACACTGCCGTGCTATCTAAATAATTTTCTGCTTGAGGAACCCGACTTTGGAACAATCTTCCTCAATATATCAGACAAATTAAGTTCCTGTCAAACTTCAAAAGATATCTAATGGCCCACCTTCTATTACTACAGCCATTTGTCTCATATGGTAGCGTATAAAATGTAGTTGACGGCTATTGATAGTCACATTCCAAAAATGTTGTGTACTAGTCTTCAGGCCACTCTCTTCTATCCCCCTCCGCCTCAACTGTTCACTCACCATAACGGCTGAGATCTTTATTTCAATTCTGCTCCTTCCTAATAGCTACTGTCACTGTCGCTTCAAAGTTCTCGTCTTTTTTTATTCATTTTACTTCTGATACTACTAAACATGGCTTCAAATATGCTAAAAAATATATATTATTCTTAAAATTCTTTACTGTTATTATTAAACCTGTCGTTTATTGTTGTTTTTTGTGATTCATTGTAGCAGCGCCATCACACAGGTCGACATAACGTGCATATTCTCATTTTTATCCTCAATATAATGGATTTGTGGCCTACAGGACATATCACGTCAGAAATAAGCTTGCTTTGGTTGTTTCTTTCATCAGCCTGCTTTCTTAGCTTCACCATAGCTACATTATGCTTTCGTCTCCGTAGTTTAGGGATATTTATGTTGTGGAACAATTATTAATACGACTCAGATATTTCTGTAGTAAAGTACTTTCTTTCCACGTTTCTAACAACATGTAAATTAAGGAGCCCGTTGGGTTTTAGAAAGCCTGTGCAGCCAGCCACTAAAGGACTGTCTGTTTACGATTAGCCAGCATTGTCCAGGGTATCTAGACTGCTGTTACCATTTACGATTCACTGTTCTGTAGCCTGCATGAAGGCGCCTTCAGTGCACTCCTTTCACATGACTAAAGCACATAACTATACTTGGATTGAAGGGATACTTGAGAGGTACATAGACACGAACGAAAGATTGCGTCAGCCTGCATTCTACTTAATGTGTCTACTGAGATGTGCTGCCTATTGTGTCTTGTCTTAGATAATATTCTGCAACTATTGAATGTTATCTTTGCCGGCAGATGTTCGTGTTGCTTCTCCTGGCGGTGCCGTTTCTGACGGACGATGCTTCCTGGCACAAAGTCGGCTGCGTTCTGCCGCCTGAATCCACAGAAGAGTTCCACTTCACTTCCGTAAGTGCTCGAGATGAAGTAGTATACCATCATACACACTCTGTATTCTCGGCTCCTTAATGAGTCAGACTTTTCGAATTAGTAAACTTGCTCGTCTTACCTAACGTATCATAATTTAACATTGTCTGCTGTACAGAGAGAAATGTTATTTAATACACTACTGGCCATTAAAATTGGTACACCAAGAAGAAATGCAGATGATAAACGGGTCTTCATTGGACAAATATATTACCCTAGAACTGACATGTGATTACATTTTCAAGCAATTTGGGTACACAGATCCTGAGAAATCAGTACCCAGAACAACCACCTCTGGCCGTAATAACAGCATTGATACGCCTGGGCATTGAGTCAAACAGAGCTTGGATGGTGTGTACAGGTACATCTGCCCATGCAGCTTCAACACGATACAACAGTTCATCAAGAGTAGTGACTGGCGTATTGTGACGAGCCACTTGCTCGGCCACCATTGAACAGACGTTTTCAATTGGTGAAAGATCTGGAGAATGTATTGGCCAGGGCAGCAGTCGAACATTTTCTGTATCCAGAAAGGCCCGTACAGGAATTGCTGAAGTATAGGGTTTCGCAGGTACCGTATGAAGGGTAGAGCCAGGGGTCGTAACACATCTGAAATATAGCGTCCACTGTTCAAAGTGCCGTCATAGTGAACAAGAGGTGACCGAGACGTGTAACCAATGGCACCCCATACCATCACGCCGGGTGATACGCCAGTATGGCGATGACGAATACACGCTTCCAATGTGCGTTCACCGCGATGTCGCCAAATACCAATGCGACCATCATGATGCTGAAAACAGAACCTGGATTCATCAGAAAAAATGACGTTTTGCCATTCGTGCACCCAAGTTCGTCGTTGAGTACACCATCGCAGGGCTCCTGTCTGTGATGCAGCGTGAAGGGTAACCGTAGCCATGGTCTCCGAGCTGATAGTCCATGCTGCTGCAAACGTCGTCGAACTGTTCGTGCAGATGGTTGTCTTGCAAACGTCCCCATCTGTTGACTCAGGGATCGAGACGTGACTGCACGATCCGCTACAGCCATGCGGATAAGATGCCTGTCATCTCGACTGCTAGTGATACGAGGCCGATTCCATATTCTGCTAACAGTCACTGGATCTCGACGAACGCGAGCAGCAATGTCGCGATACGATAAACCGCAATCGCGATAGGCTGCAATCCGACCTTTACCAAAGTCGGCAACGTGATGGCACGTTTTCTTCTCTTTGCACGAGGCATCACAACAACGTTTCACCAGGAAACGCCGGTCAACTGCTGTTTGTGTATGAGAAATCTGTTGGTAACTTTCCTCGTGTCAGCACGTTGTAGGTGTCGCCACCGGAGCCTACCTTGTGTGCATGCTCTGAAAAGCTAATCATTTGCATATCACGGAATCATCTTCCTGTCGGTTAAATTTCGCGTCTGTAACACATCTTCGTGGTGTAGCAATTTTAATGGCCAGTAGTGTATTTATGTGTAGAGACAATAGTATGTAATCCATTGGCGGGAAAACGTAACCGAAGAAAAGTTCGTTATTGGGAAAAGGTGTTCTACAAATGTTTCAGAAAGATTCAACCTATTTCACTGGACTGTATCTTCTCGATGGATAAAGATAGAAACTACGGATGAATGTGAAGTTGCGCTCACCCTGGTGCCAGCTGCAAGTTACCGGTTTATGTGTTTTTGCTTGTACCGGTCTCCGTGGTGCAGATAGCTCGCTCTCTCGCTTGTTTACTATCCAATGTGTGTTGCGATAACACTGAAAAAAGATAAAAAGAACAGACGTGAGTGGGGCTCGCTGTCTGACGGTTCCGTACAAACTTAATTACACTCCTGGAAATGGAAAAAAGAACACATTGACACCGGTGTGTCAGACCCACCATACTTGCTCCGGACACTGCGAGAGGGCTGTACAAGCAATGATCACACGCACGGCACAGCGGACACACCAGGAACCGCGGTGTTGGCCGTCGAATGGCGCTAGCTGCGCAGCATTTGTGCACCGCCGCCGTCAGTGTCAGCCAGTTTGCCGTGGCATACGGAGCTCCATCGCAGTCTTTAACACTGGTAGCATGCCGCGACAGCGTGGACGTGAACTGTACGTGCAGTTGACGGACTTTGAGCGGGGGCGTATAGTGGGCATGTGGGAGGCCGGGTGGACGTACCGCCGAATTGCTCAACACGTGGTGCGTGAGGTCTCCACAGTACATCGATGTTGTCGCCAGTGGTCGGCGGAAGATGCACGTGCCCGTCGACCTGGGACCGGACCGCAGCGACGCACGGATGCACGCCAAGACCGTAGTATCCTACGCAGTGCCGTAGGGGACCGCACCGCCACTTCCCAGCAAATTAGGGACACTGTTGCTCCTGGGGTATCGGCGAGGACCATTCGCAACCGTCTCCATGAAGCTGGGCTACGGTCCCGCACACCGTTAGGCCGTCTTCCGCTCACGCCCCAACATCGTGCAGCCCCCCTCCAGTGGTGTCGCGACAGGCGTGAATGGAGGGACGAATGGAGACGTGTCGTCTTCAGCGATGAGAGTCGCTTCTGCCTTGGTGCTAATGATGGTCGTATGCGTGTTTGGCGCCGTGCAGGTGAGCGCCACAATCAGGACTGCATACGACCGAGGCACACAGGGCCAACACCTGGCATCATGGTGTGGGGAGCGATCTCCTACACTGGCCGTACACCACTGGTGATCGTCGAGGGGACACTGAATAGTGCACGGTACATCCAAACCGTCATCGAACCCATCGTTCTACCATTCCTAGACCGGCAAGGGAACTTGCTGTTCCAACAGGACAATGCACGTCCGCATGTATCCCGTGCCACCCAACGTGCTCTAGAAGGTGTAAGTCAACTACCCTGGCCAGCAAGATCTCCGGATCTGTCCCCCATTGAGCATGTTTGGGACTGGATGAAGCGTCGTCTCACGCGGTCTGCACGTCCAGCACGAACGCTGGTCCAACTGAGGCGCCAGGTGGAAATGGCATGGCAAGCCGTTCCACAGGACTACATCCAGCATCTCTACGATCGTCTCCATGGGAGAATAGCAGCCTGCATTGCTGCGAAAGGTGGATATACACTGTACTAGTGCCGACATTGTGCATGCTCTGTTGCCTGTGTCTATGTGCCTGTGGTTCTGTCAGTGTGATCATGTGATGTATCTGACCCCAGGAATGTGTCAATAAAGTTTCCCCTTCCTGGGACAATGAATTCACGGTGTTCTTATTTCAATTTCCAGGAGTGTATGTATGTAGATGATGATGATGATAATAATAATAATAATAATTATAATAAACCCCGCGGAGGCCCGGGAAAAGAATAGGCCTTCGATATTTTCTGCCAGTCGTAAAAGGCGACGAAAAGAACAAACCACTAATAGGGCTAACCCCCCTTTTAGTGTGATTAGTTGGTTCAGGACAGAACTAATGAAGCCTCGGACAAGCGCTGTCATGGTCGGGGACGACGCTTGAACCCTATGCCCGTCCACAATGGTAACGGCACTGCTAGCCACACGGAAAATGATTTAAATCCAAATAGAGGTGTTTTGCAGGATATGCTTCCTGCAACCACCCTAGAAGGAAAACAAAGACAGAGGATGAGATGGTCAGATGAAGTTAACCAACACCTCATGTTCTGTTATTACCAAGCAACAAACTTAGGAACCAACACAACTGGATACAGATCACAAGTATACACAACATTTATTACCAGATACCCCGAATTAAAATTTTTAACAGAACAGCGACTAGCTGATCAGATCCGTGTAATAATAAAAAATAACAGGATACCCCAGTCAGAATTACAAAACATCAAACAACAAGTACAACAAATACTGGAACAAAATAATGTGCATTCAGAAGAAGAAGAAGAAAATACATTAATGGACTCAAACATCCCATAACAAACAAACGAAGAACAACACACATCAATTAAACAATCAGAGGAAAACGAAATCTTAAGACAGCCACCAGAACAAGCACAAATAGAACATGAAGTGACACATGTTAGATATAGAAGAAAAATTTCAGCTAACTTATATAGAATACAAAGACACAAATACAGACATTTGACCATTCTTGCATAGACCCCCAAATAACCCACAAGTCGAAACAACAATAACAACTATCAACACTATCATACAAACCAAAATAAATGAAAATACAGCTATGAAAGAGTTACAACTACTGGTTTATATAGGAGCACTCACTACATTAAATATACACACTAGGCAGAAATCAGAACCAACCAACACACAGAGGAAACCCACAAAACCAGCATGGCAACACAGGCTACAGATCAGAATAGAAAAACCGAGAAGACATCGGACAGCTAAAACAGTTTATAAGAAATGAAATATCAGACAAAAAACGAAAAAGGTTAGGTAAAGTCTCACAACAAGAAGCGATAGCGCAATTAGATGAAAAGAAGCAGAAATTAAAAGCATTGGCCAAACGACTTAGAAGATACAAAAAAAGTGAAAATCGAAGGAAACAAAACCAAACATTCAACACAAACCAAAAGAAATTTTACCAGACAATAGATAACACACACATTAAAATAGACAACCCACCAAACATAACAGACATGGAACACTTCTGGAGCAACATATGGTCAAACCCAGTACAGCATAACAGGCATGCACGGTGGATACCAGCAGAAACAGACGCATACAAGATGATCCCGCAAATGCCTGAAGTGATAATTTTGCAACATGAAGTCACCCGAGAAATTAATTCTACTCACAATTGGAAAGCCCCTGGAAAAGATAAAATAGCAAATTTCTGGCTAAAGAAGGTCACCTCAACACATTCACATATAACTAAATTATTTAACAGTTACATTGCAGAACCACACACATTCCCTGATACACTTACACATGGAATAACTTATCTGAAACCTAAAGATCAAGCAGACACAGCAAACCCAGCAAAATATCGCCCCGTAACATGCCTACCAACAATATACAAAATATTAACTTCAGTCATTACACAGAAATTAATGACACATGCAACACAGAAAAAATTATAAATGAAGAACAAAAAGGCCGTTGCAAAGGAGCACGAGCACGTAAAGAGCAACTGATAATAGATGCAGAGGTGACATATATAGCTAAAACTAAACAAAGGTCGCTACACTATGCATACATTGATTACCAAAAAGCTTTTGATAGTGTACACCACTCATGGTTACTACAAATATTGGAAATATACAAAGTAGGTCCTAAATTGATACAGTTCCTAAACATAGTGATGAAAAATTGGAAAACCACACTTAATATCCAAACAAATTCAAATAATATCACATCACAGCCAATACAGATTAAGCGTGAAATATACCAAGGAGACTCATTGAGTCCTTTCTGGTTCTGCCTTACTCTGAACCCACTATCCAACATGCTAAATAATACAAATTATGGATACAATATTGCTGGAACATACCCACACAAAACCACAGATTTGCTGTACATGGATGATCTAAAACTACTGGCAGCAACTAATCAACAACTCATCAATTACTAAAGATAACAGAAGTATTCAGCAATGATATAAATATGGCTTTTGGAACAGACAAATGTAAGAAAAATACCATAGTCAAGGGAAAACGCACTAAACAAGAAAATTACATATTGGATAACCACAGCGACTGCATAGACGCGATGAAAAAAACAAATGCCTATAAATATTTAGGATACAGGCAAAAAATAGGAATACATAATACAAATATTAAAGAAGAACTAAAAGAAAAATATAGACAAAGACTAACAAAAATACTGAAAACAGAATTGACAGCAAGAAACAAGACAAAAGTCATAAATACCTATGCTATAGCAATATTGACCTACTCATTTGGAGTAGTGAAATGGAGTAACACAGACCTAGAAGCACTCACTACACTTACACGATCACAATGCCACAAATATAGAATACATCACATACATTCAGCAACAGAAAGATTCACATTAAGCAGGAAGGAAGGAGGAAGGGGATTTATCGCCATAAAAAACCTGCATTATGGACAGGTAGACAATTTAAGAAAATTCTTTCTAGAACGAGCAGAAACTAGCAAAATATACAAAGCAATCACTCATATAAATACATCAGCTGCACCACTGCAATTTCATAACCACTTCCACAACCCTTTAGATCACATAACATCAACAGATACGAAGAAAGTAAATTTGAAAAAGAAAACACTACATGGCAAGAAACCGTATCATCTAACACAGCCACACATCGATCAAGACGCATCCAACATATGGCTAAGGAAAGGCAATATATACAGTGAGATGGAAGGATTCATGATTGCAATACAGGATCAAACAATAAACACTATATATTACAGCAAGCATATTATTAAAGATCCCAATACTACAACAGATAAATGCAGACTTTGCAAACAACAAATAGACACAGTAGATCACATCACAAGCGGACGTACAATACTAGCAAATACAGAATATCCCAGAAGAATGACAATATAGCAAAGATAATACATCAACAACTTGCCATACAACATAAATTAATAAAACAACACGTTCCCACATACAAGTATGCACCACAAAATGTACTGGATTATGATGAATACAAATTATACTGGAATAGAACCATTATAACAGATAAAACAACACCACATAACAAACCTGACATCATACTCACCAATAAAAAGAAGAAATTAACACAACTAATCGAAATATCCATATCCAATACAACAAATATACAGAAGAAAACACGAGAAAAAATTGAAAAATACAATCAACTGGCTGAGGAAGTCAAGGACATGTGGCATCAGGATAAAGTTGACATTATACCAATTATACTATCAACTACAGGAGTCATACCACACAATATCCACCAGTACATCAACGCAATACAGCGACATCCAAACTTATATATACAATTACAGAAATCTGTAATTATTGATACATGTTCAATTACCTGAAAGTTCCTAAATGCAATGTAACATATACCGTACAGTTAAAAGGAAGTCACGCTTGATCAAGGTCCGCTTCACTTTCCATTTTTGACCAGACATAACGTCTGAGAAGAGAAAGAATAATAATAATAATAATAATGAAGGCGGAGGAGGAAGGGATTAGTTTTTAACGTAAAATTAGACCGTTTTGTTGATAATTCCAGAATCACATTCTTACGAGTGGAAGAACGTTCAGAGAGGTCACTTGAAATCTTGGAAGTTTAAATTAGAAATGGGTATTGAAACCTCCGTGTTCTACGGAAACTAAAGCGTGAACAAAGACCTAACAATTCCAATAGCAGGTCATAACATGGATTGAAAGCTGGTTCTCCGTAATCTGAAAGGCCGTGTAATTTACAATCACGTAATAGTAGTGCAAATGTGTAAAGCCAGTGGCAGATTCAGCATAATCCAGAGAAAAGTCGGTTCACTGTGACCACCTCACTATCACAAGACGTAGTGTCCACACCGCAAAACAATTCGAT
This sequence comes from Schistocerca piceifrons, assembly GCF_021461385.2. Lineage (NCBI taxonomy): Eukaryota > Metazoa > Arthropoda > Insecta > Orthoptera > Acrididae > Schistocerca > Schistocerca piceifrons. The sequence goes on along the minus strand of NC_060144.1, from coordinate 535,572,680 downwards.
ACTTTCAGTCATCACGACAGCAGGAAGAAACGTTACTATGTGCTGTGTCCGTAAAGCTTCCAAACACAAAATATGCCACGCTGTGTTGCTGTTGGCCTGAGCCTGCCAAAGCTTGTTCGTCCCTTCAAGATATGCCTCGCAGTTCCTACGAAAAAATACACTGTACTAGTAAATACACCATCTGATCAAAAGTATCCGGACACCTAGCTGAAAATGACTAAGAAGTTCGTGGCGCTCTCCATTGGTAATGCTGGAATTCAGTATGGTACTGGCCCACCCTTAGCCTTGCCCACAGCTTTCACTCTTGCAGGCACACGTTCAGTCAGGTGCTGGAAGGTTTCTTGGGGAATGGCAGCCCATTCTACACGGAGTGCTGCATTGAGGAGAGAGATCGATGTCGATCTGTTAGGTCTGGCACCAGGTCGGTATCCCAAAACATCCCAGAGGTGTTCTATAGGATTAAGGTCTGAACTGTGTGCAGGCCAGTGCATTACAAGGATGTTACTGTCGTGCAACCACTCCGCCACAGGCCGTGCGTTATGAACAGGTGCTCGATCGTGTTGAAGGATGCATTCGTCATTACCGAATTGCTCTTCAACAGTGGGAAGCAAGAAAGTACTTAAAACATCAATGTAGGCCTGTGCTGTGATGGTGCCACGCAAAAGAGCAACGTGTGCAAGTCCCCTCCATGAAAAACACGACCACACCATAACGCCACCGCCCACGATTTTTACTGTTCGCACTACACACGCTGGCAGATGGCGTTCACCGGATATTCACCATACCCACACCCTGCCATCGGGTCGCCACATTACGTACCGTGATTCGTTACTCCAAACAACGTGTTTCCTCGCCCAATGTTTATGCTTCTTACGCCAAGCAAGGCATTGCTTGGCATTTTCCGGCGTGATGTGTGGCTTACGGGCAGCCCATCGACCATGAAATCCAACTTTTCTCACCTCTCGCCTAACTGTCATAGTACTTGCAGTGGATCTTGATGCAGTTTGGAATTCCTGTTTGATGGAATGGATAGATGTCTGCCTCGTACATCGCCGACATACGAGGCTACAACAGCCGGAAAAATCGGCAGTAGCAGAACACTGCGTAAATGAGAGACACAAAATGAAATTTGAGGAAACTGTTGTGGTTGCCAACATTTCCGGTTTTTGGAACAGTGTGTATAAAGAGGCGATTGAGATTAGGTTGACTGATAATTTAATCAACAGAGACAATGGGTTTCCTCTTAACAAAACGTGGAATCCTGTATTATCTCGCATCAAAACTGAACGTTCTTAGGTGCGGCCTTGATTGCGATATATCGTTGCCAACAGCGTTTCACTAAGGGCGGCGCCACCTCCCTGTCTAGGAGGGCAGCAACCATGATGGGTGGCGCATGAGCCGTGTACTGAACGGTGGCCTATATAGGACGTCGATTTGCAACCTGCTGTCAGATCTCAGCGGGACTCTTCAGCATAAGCAGCATTTTCCTGAAGATGGCGAACAGTTGGATCGCCGAAATATCGAGTCAAGTTTATTTTAGGATCCGGCAGCAAACCCGAAGAGACTTTCAAGACTTATTACGCCGGGAAAGCTTACGTAATCACAGTACTGAACTCGCTGATACAGCTTACCTGCCAGCACAATGCACATAATGTGAAAAACGCATGTTTTTGGGGTGTGCGGATACTTTTGATCACACAGTATATCGAAGTATATGCAGATCTTTGAGGTAGACAAACGACTGCCGCTGTGCACACGAGTACGTTGCTGATGGGCATTAGGGCTAAAGCAGACGCCTTCCAACCTATAAGTTACCATTTGCATAGATTAACATTCTTATAACAAGGAAGCTAAGACAGACGGGGCACAACCGTGTAACACACGCATTATAAATCGCCTGTAGCCTCTCCTGGGAAGCAGTCCCGACAAGTTCGTCGACTACACAGGTTAAACGAAGCACTGTTGCTACGCTTGCAACTTCTATTGCCGTTTAATGAATTAGCCATTTAAATTGGAACATGTGAATCTGACGAATTCCATAAGTAGTGCTTGGGTAGTCAGAAATGGCATGTGCGACGGTAGTCGACAGATCGTACTGCGGTTCCTTCTTTAAATCGTTGCACGAACGTCAAAATGACAGATAAAATAAGTGACAGCGGTACAGAAAATCAGCTGAAATCGTTCAACGGAAGAAAGGTGATTCTAAATGAAGTATGTGAAAGAACTTTTTTCTCTCTTGTCATTCGTGTTTCCGCAGATCGCTGGAGGAGCGAGTGATTCAAAATTGCGAAGGTGACTCCCGTTTCTAAAAATGTTTGTCCAACGGGCACCCATAAATCGATGATGTCAGTATGCTGTAGAATTTTAGAACACGTTTTGCATTTGCGCATTATAACAATTCTGGACAAGGAAAATCTGCTGTGAAGGAATCACAGGGAATCCACAGACACTGCCGGTCGGTGTGGCCGGGCGGTTCTAGGCGCTTCAGTCTGGTACCACGCGACCGCTACGGCAGCAGGTTCGAATCTTGCCTTGGGCATGGATGTGTATGATGTCCTTAGGTTAGTTAGGTTTAAGTAGTTCTAAGTTCTAGGGGACTGATGACTTCAGATGTTAAGTCCCATAGTGCTCAGAGCCATTTGAGCCATTCCACAGAAACCGATCGTGTGAAACCTAGATAGCTCAGTTAATGCACGAGACCCAGAAAGCAGTAGATACCACTTCCCAGGGCAAGTGCGAGTTTCATTGCGAAAAAGGACTGAAGAGTGTTTAAGGGTGTATGGTAACCACATACAGCATTGCCTGTAGTGTCTTCTTCAAAACAGATAAATAATAGTAGATATGCTTAAGAAACGTATAAACTCAAGTGGTATTGAGTAACAAGTGGTTTTTTTTCAAAGGCAAAGATGGTAAAGCTAAATTAAAAACCAGGATAATTGTTAAATATTTACCTATTTCTTTGACACTCTCCTAAACTGGCCAGTTCCGGCAATTAAGTTAGAGTTCTCACCAGTGGCAGAAAATCTTGTAGGTTCCCTACCAACAGAGAAACTCGAGGAGCAATCAGAAAATTCAGAAATAAGTAACCAGCTGCTGATGACTAGATTACAGCAGAACTATTGAAATGGTCAGAACAGAAGATAAGGAATCTATGAATACTTTTTGAAAAACTTTGGAAAACAGGAAGGACAAGAAGAGTGGAAAATAGCATTAACCCGCCGACTGAATAAAAGGGAAGACAAACAAAAAGTCATCAGTTACAAGGGAGTGTCATACGTGTTATCCCAGCAGTCTCAATTAGTAACTTCTTGTTGCGTGTGAGGATGCACCATGGCGGTAATTACACCGCAACTGAGGATTCAGATTTAGTTTATTTACCTGAAACTTCTGCGAAACGTTTCAGCGCAGACCATATCGAACGATATGTTGTTGAACTCGTCATTTCAATAGCTTTCGAATATCATCTAACAAAAAGTATACTAATCCACTGATAAGAAACGTATTTTCTTTATTACGTAGGCTGAGACACTGGTTCACAATTGATGTTGTGTCTTCAGTTCGAAGATTGGTTTGAGGCAGCTCTCTATGTTATTGTATCCTACAGAAGCCTATTCATCTCGTCCTCTTGGTCTTCCTCTACGATTTTACCCCCCACGCTCCCTTCTAATACCAAATTCGTGATCCCTTGATGTCTCGGAAACTGCCGTACAACCGATCCCTTCTTCCAATCAGGTTGTGCCACAGTTCTGTTCAGTATCTCCTCATTACTTATGTGATCTACCCATCTAATGTTCAGCATTCTTCTGTAGCACCACATTTCAAAAGCTTTTATTGTCTTTTCTTTAAATTGTTTACTGTCCATGTTCCACATCCATAAATGGCTACACTCCAGACAAATACCTTCAGAAAAAAACTTCCTAACACTTGACATTAACAAATTTTTCTTCTTCAGAGACGCTATTCTTGCCATTGCCAGCTACATTTCGTGTTGTCTCCACTTCAGCCATTATCAGCTATTTTGCTTCCCAAATAGCAAAACCCATCTACTTATTTAAGTGCTAATTTTCTTATATAATTGCATCAGCTTCACTTGATTTAATTCGACTTCATTGCATTATAGTTATCTCGCTTTTGTTGAGTTCATGTTATATCCTCATTTCAAGACGCTGCCATTCCGTTTGACCTGCACTTCCAAGTCCCTTGCTGTCTTTGATAGGATTACAGTGTCATCGGCAAACCTAAGATTTTATTTATTCACCCTGAATTTTAATAGCTATGATAAGTTTTTCTTTTATTTCCTTTTGTGATTGGTCAACGAAAAGATTGAATGACGTCAGTGATAGGCTACAAACCTGTCTCACTGCCTTCTGAAGCACTGCTTCTCTGTCATGCCCTGTGACTCATAACTACCGTCTGGTTTCTGTACAAGCTGTAAATAGAATTTCGCTCCCTTTATTTTGCCCCAACTACCTTCAGAATTTCAGAGAAAGTATTCCAGTGACATTGTCACAATCTTTCTCAAAGTCTATAAATGTTATAAATGTTCACGCAATAACCGTGAAACAATGTTAGGAGTCACTCTTGGTATTGTCATTTTCCGAAAATTTCATTTAGAGTTCTTGAGCTGTCCGTCAAGTTAAGGACATAAATTATCTTACACTACTGGATCTCCACGGACAGGATTTGTGAGAACAGCTGAAACAACGGTAAAGAAGAAAATAGCGGAATTTGGAAAGCAATAACACGTATGTTAATGACAGACAACTATATAGAATCTAGATTCTGGTGTTACTGTGTTCTCTACAATACTTATGTTACCTAAGGAAATAAGAAAAAGGGAAAAAAGAGGAAAAGCATCTTCCCTGTTCCTCCCACTAAAAGTCAGCTTCTTACATTTTTTTAAAAAAAATTTTCATGTTTAGTAGAGAACTGCATTTACAAAAACTATTCCTCGTAAATTTCTACAAAAACGAATTTGCATATATTTCAAGTCATACGAATTGTTTTAGACGTATGAGTTGGAATAGCATTGTGTTAGCGTATTAATTTGGTAGCTTTTGTTAGTTATGTAAGAGAAATGAGTAATTAAGTATATCGAACCATGTCGTATAATTTCAGCCTGATGAAATTCCTTGTGTGTTCAGCGTTGCTGAAATCAGGATTACATTCCCAACAATTTAAACGACAAGTTCCCCTTCCATTCACTCACCGTTCCCCTGTCTCTTTGGCTGCCGTCTTTCCCTACACATGTTCAATTTGGTTGAGTTTATATCGAGAACATATTAAAGCTGTGCGGGATAGTTCAGTTTGTTGTTTTATGTAGAGTTGATTCGTACTCTTTCCTTTTTTGTGGACTGAGGGAAGAATAATGCCAGACCGCACCACCTGTTTTATTTGTGGTAAATCTAGAATGGGATTTTCACTGTGCAGCGGAGTGTGCGCTGATATGAAACTTACTGGCTGACAAACTGTGCGCCTGACCGAGACTTGAGTCGCGAGTCGTGTTTCGGTAGCTCAGTTGCTAGAGCACTTGCCCAAGAAAGGCAAAGGTCCCGAGTACGAGTCTTGGTCCGGCACATAGTTTTAATCTACCAGGAAGCTTGTTGTAAATCTGTTTCAGAAGAAGAGACATCGGGCAGGAGCAGAACTGGTCCAGCATAACTAGCGCAATGTGCATATCAGCCATCAGACTTGTCAAAGTACATGCAGCTCAGTTATCTCAGAATAGTGTGCACAGTTAGTTCCCATGGTGGTTTAAAAGTTTGATTCACCGGCGAATTGCCATGGGCACCTATGCCTGTTTTGTAGCAGTGATTTCCTAGGAAAACAAAAGTATTCACTATGCTGTCTTTTAAACAAATACCTGAATTGAATATTGACTGTAATGAAACAGTTTATTGTTATACATGGAGGATTTCTCATTCAACATGTTATGTGACTTGTACACAGAAATTTTCGTGCCCTTTAATATCTGGTATTCACAAACATTATCCAGAAAATCAAAAATTATTGAACATCAAAAGCCATCGATTAAGCGGACATAGCAAGAAATTTCCCTTAACGATGACAAAATATGCTGAATGTCAGCGCTTTTTTCTTAGTAACTATAGCAATAAATAAAAATTTGTTACTCATCTTGTACAAGAACTAGGAAGTTTTGATATTTTAGTCAGTATTGTGAACGAAGATTATCTGCTCGTGCCACTTATAGCTCTTGCTCCAGATGACAAAGACATTATGATGATGACGGTGAAGGCAACATCAGGACAAGGTGTTAACAGTTTTAAAGATATACGATGCTCCTCACTCGTCCATGACTGCAAGGACTCAGTCCTATTTCTTTATGCAGAAAGTGTTGCGGAATTACTTGGTAAAGGAAAGTTGACAGCTTTCCAGCTATTCAGCCTATTCTCGCATCTACGTAATATTGCGCAACCCGAACTCGGCTCCCGACGGCAATGCTAAAGCATGATAAAAATTCATCCATTCTCTCTTTGCAAAAATTGAAAGGATCCCTCGTGGTGAGACGTTAAATGATATCAGACTTCAACGTTTTAATTTATTTGACGGTCAGGCAAGCAATATTGTGCAATACCGTCCTGCTCTCTCGTTTTCCACCCATTACTAATGCAGCATGCGTCATCTCCCACTAGGTAAATCTACAACAGCTTGGACCCCAGAAATTGTGGTTGGAGCGAATAAAACACATCCAGTTCACATGAAACTATTACCACCTCCAGACAAGACATTACTACTGACTTCATGTGGTTCCATTCAAGGTTACGAATGCCAACACAAGTGTGTGCAGGCTGCAAAACAATGTATAATGGTTGTCGCGGTCAAAACTACACAATCATGACTCGCAGTCACCTGAAAAAATGTTTCGTGGGTGGTTCTCTGTGAATTATATACAACAGATTGTTAACTGTTAAACAGATATTGTGATATTCTAGCTGTGTAGGTGTTATTGTTCATTTGTTGAGGTATATTGTCATGTTTTAGTTGTGTAGGTATCGTATGGTGATTTTCAATGACTAACAGTAATTGATACGAAACTTCCTGGCAGATTAAAACTGTGCTGAAATGAGACTCGAACTCGGGACCTTTCCCAGGAAGTTTCATAACAGTGCACACTTCGCTGCAGAGTATCATTCTGGAAGTGTTGATTTATTTTACAATAATTCTTATTTCTCATGACAATTTTTTTTATTCCAATACAAATATGAATGTATATAAAGGTACATAATACTGAGCAAACCACTGTATAACAGAATTATTCTGAATCAATAAATGTCAGTTTTAATAGGAAATTATCTCTCTCTTTTACCTTCAGATTTTAGTATTAACAATTATGTGCCACATATATGTTTCATGCATATAAAAGGTAAGTGGTTGTCGAAAACATAAGAAAGATTACCTAATTTAAAATCGAAGTTGAAAATTATGCCAAACTCATAAGCTAATGGATTTTTGATCCTACAGATAGAGTATCTCAAAAACTGGTTGTCTTGCTTATAATATGCATTTGACCTACTTCGAACAGAATTTCACTTTTTTCATGATATATCTATTCCAAAAATAGACCTTTTTTGTAAAAACTGAAAAAAAGATTGAAACATTTAATCAGGGGGTCGGGAAGAGTGATGTTCATCCGCTAGTGGAGGGAACTATCTTTTGTACTACTACATCTACACCCATACTCCGCAATCCATCATACGGTGCGTGGTGGAGGGTACCTCGTACGACAAATAGCATCTTCTCTCCCTGTTCCACTCCCAAACAGAATTAGAGAAAAATGACTGCCTATATGCCTCTGTACGAGCCCTAATCTCTTATCTTTGTGGTCTTTCTGCGAAATGTAAGTTGGCGGCAGTAAAATTGTACTGCAGTCAGCCTCAAATGCTGGTTCTCTAAATTTCCTCAGTAGCGATTCACGAAAAGAATGCCTCCTTTCCTCCAGAGGCTCCCACCCGAGTTCCTGAAGCATTTCCGTAACACTCGCGCTATGATCAAACCTACCAGTAACAAATCTAGCAGCCCACCTCTGAATTGCTTCTATGTCCTCCCTCAATCCGACCTGTTAGGGATCCCAAACGCTCGAGCACTACTCAAGAATAGGTCTTATTAGTGTTTTATAAGCGGTCTCCTTTACAGATGAACCACATCTTCCCAAAATTCTACCAACGAACCGAAGACGACTATCCGCATTCCCCACAACTGCCATTACATGCTTGTCCCACTTCATATCGCTCTGCAATGTTACGCCCAAATATTTAATCGACATGACTGTATAAAGCGCTAAACTACTAATGGAGTATTCAGACATTACGGGATTCTTTTTCCTATTCATCCGCATTTATTTACATTTATCTATATTTAGAGTTAGCTTCCATTCTTTACACCATTCACAAATCTTGTCCAAGTCATCTTGTATCCTCCTACAGTCACTCAACGACGACACCTTCCCGTACACCATAGCATCATCAGCAAACAGCCGCACATTGCTATCCACCCTATCCAAAAGATCATTTATGTAGATAGAAAGCAGCGGACCTACCACACTACCCTGGGGCACTCCAGATGATACCCTCACCTCCGATGAACACTCACCATCGAGGACAACGTACTGGGTTCTATTACTTAAGAAGTCTTCGAGCCACTCACATGGGAACCAATCCAATATGCTCGTACCTTAGTTGGGAGTCTGCAGTGTGGCACCGAGTTAAACGCTTTCCGAAAGTCAAGGAATATGGCATCCGCCTGATACCATTCATCCATGGTTCGCAAGATATCATGTGAGAAAGGGGCGAGTTGCGTTTCGCAGGAGCGATGCTTTCTATAGCCGTGTTGATGCATAGACAGCAACTTCTGTCTCAAGGAAATTCATTATATTCGAACTGAGAATATGTTCGAGAATCCTGCAACAAACCGATGTCAAGGATATTGGTCTGTAATTTTGAGGATCTCTCCTCCTACCCTTCTTATATACAGGGTTCACCTGCGCTTTTTTCCAGTCGCTCGGGACTATGTTGCGCAAGAGATTAGCGATAAATGCAAGCTAAGTAAGGAGCCAATGCAGTAGAGTACTCTCTGTAAAACCGAATTGGAATTCCATCAGGACCTGGCGATTTATTTATTTTCAACCCATTCAGCTGCTTCACAACCCGAGGGATGTCTTTCACTATGTCCTCCATACGGGAATCTGCACGAGACTCAGACGGCGGTATGTTTGTACGATCCTCCTGCGTGAAAGATTTCTCAAATGCTAAATTTAAAATTTCAGCTTTCGTTTTGCTGTCTTCCGTTGCCAGGCCAGACTGGTCAGTGAGTGACTGGATGGAAGCCTTCGACCCGCTTACCGATTTTACGGAACACCATGATTTCCTTGGGTTTTCAGCTAGATATTTAGCTAAGGTATGACGGTGGTAGTGGTTGTATGCTTCGCGCATCGCTCTTTACAGCAGCAAGAATCTCTACTGACTTTTGCCTGTCCTCATTCTCCCAATCTTGTACCGCGAGTGCAACTGTCTTTGCTTCCTGAGCATTCTCCGAATTGCGCTGCTAAACCACGGTGGGTCTTTTTCTTCCGTAATCCACTTTTTGGCACATAGTTCTCCAATGCGTGATTTACAATGTGTTTAAAATTTGCCCATAATTCTTCCACGTCCATCGTACCGGTTGCCCATAATTCTTCCACGTCCATTGTACCGGAAGTAAATGAAGTCGATTAATTTACTAAGTGGGATGTCAACAACTGCTTATCTGCTCTTTCTAGTCAGAATACTCTCCTAGCCTTATTGACCGACTTTTTAACTTTCGTAACCATAGTTGTAATGACAACATCATGATCACTGATCCCTATCTCAATATTGACACCGTCGATGAGGTCTGCTCTGTTCGTGGCTACTAGATCTAAAATATTTCCATTACGCGTTGGCTGTCGATTTAGCTGCTCAAGACATTTTTCGGATGATGTGTTCAAAAGTAATTCGGACGACTGCTTGTCTGTACCACCTGTAATGAATCCATAGACATCACAGTCTATACTAGGTAGGTTGAAGTCGCCTCCGATTAATATAGCATGATCCGGGTACTTCTACGGTACAGAATGTAGACTCCCTTTTAATGATTCTAGAACTGTCACGGTGGAACCTGGTGGCCGGTAATAGCACCCAACTATGAACTTTATTTCCCCTAGCCCTATTAAACGTGTCCACCTAACTTCACAATCACACTCTACTTCGACCTCACTAGACAATATTTTTGTCAACTGCAATGAAGACACCACCTCTTACTGTGTTTGATCTGTCTTTCCGACACACGTCCCAACCCTCAATAAATATTTCAGAACTTCCTATCTCCGGGTTCTGCCAGGTCTCAGTCCTGAGAATAATTTGCGCGCCATACGCTTCCCGGAGGGCAGTAAATTCAGGAACTTTATTCCGAACACTCTGAAAATTTGCTGGTAATATCTTGACGTTAGAAGTGTCTTTACAGTGAGCGCGTCCTGATTTCCCTGCCTGCACGTCGACTGGTGAGTTCATCAGGACACCTCGCACTACTGCCTAGCCTAAAAAAAAACCATGTGCACGCCACAAGTACTCTGCTACCACAGTAGCCGCTTCCTTTGTGTAGTGTACCCCTGACCTATCTAGGGGCGTCCTACAATTCCCCGTCCAATAGCGCAAGTCTAGAAATTGCAGCCGAGACCGTCACAGAGTCGACGAAGACTGGTTGAGACCCTCCACTTGGCTCCAAACCAAAGGACCTCAATCCACTCTGGGAACGATGCTGCAAATAGAGAGCTCTGCTTGCACCTCGCATGCGAGGCCAGCTGTCTTAATCAAATCAGCCAGCCACCTGTACGAACTGAAGATCGCCTCAGAACCCAAGCGACAGGCATCATTGGTGGCGACGTTAGCAACTACTTGCTGACTACTGCACCCTGTACGCTCGATAGCCGCAGGCAAGGCCACCTCCACATCTCGGATGAGGCCCCCCAGCCCCCCATGCCGAGTGCACGTTGGATTTCTTTCCAGCCCCGTACGCTATTTCCCTAAGGGGCTCGATCACCCGCCTAACGTTGGAGCTCCCAATAACCAGCAAGCCTTTGGCCCGATGTGCCAGCTCGGGCCTGCCAGCATCCACATTGGCCCTCCGACTCGAGCAACGCGAGCGCGTTGCAGTCCGCCACTCACCCTGAAGTGAGAGCAGCCACAGCGTGCCAGGTACACTAGAAGGTGACTCGGCGGCTGAGTCAGCGGTCGCAGCAAGCGACACACAGGCGTCAAGCGACGCGCCATACCCTCCACCATCGCTGCACCTCGAGGCAGCAGATTGAAGACGGCTGACCGTGGCCAACACCACGCTCAGCTGCTCGCGAACCGCGGCCAGTTCCTCCTGCGCCCGCACACAGCACGCACGCACACACCCTATCCATCCTACTGCTAATACCTAACGACTCCGCGAATTTATACTCCACAGCTATCAATAAGCAATATTACTCCTCTCAAATACGAGAGTACGCAAGAATTTTATGTAATTAAATACGCAAGTGCACCAACTCACGGAAAGAAAACAAGAATCAAACTACAAAACAAATATGATACCTAAATATGCGACTCGCTGCCGTACTGCTTCTGCACTGATTCTTCACCAGCGGCTGCTCAAGGCTCACCCATGCGTGTTTTCCCAAATTTTTAAAACTTTGCACATTATTTCCCCAATTTTACCAATATGCTTCGGTTATGTCCCAGGCAACAACACTGAAAACTGAGCATTGGTATACTCTGCTCTCGCCCTGCAGGAGGAGAATACATGGTACCAGTAGTACCAGTACCAGATACCAGGCCTGTTTGACCTGGGCTGTGCTACGTACATCCAGTATCCTGGAGAGAGTGCCAACAAGCTGTTTTTCACTGAAAACTTTAGCAGGGTGCCTCAGTAAGCTTCAAGTGCTTTACGCCAATCACTAACTCAATCCTGGCACATGCTCTCTATAACATAGAAAGTCGGCATTGGGAATCATAGAGACTATTTCGAATTACAACTTGTTTGTAAGGAGAATCAAGACACTGGTTTTGATTGTTAACTATAGGCTACTCCACTACCAAGTATGATAATATGATTACATATTATGTCAGCCATTGTATTCTTCCTATTTCTATTGTTTACTGTAAGTATTTATTTATCAGAGGGATTACGCTACCTCCCTGAAGCTATTTTTGAAGGAAAAGAAGCAACGTGATTTATCGATAAAATCTTGCGCAACAATAACCACCTATCTGAAGCGTACGAAGATAAAATACCTCAAATCTTGTATCAACGGACATCAGCTAGTACAAGTACTTGTTTCTTATGAACCTATGCACTTTTTACTGAATGTCACTCTAAATCTCTTCGAAAACGAGAGTGCAGTGATACTATGTTTATCAATGTTAGCGTTGGAACTTTTCACATAAACATCGGATAAACGCAAGGTGAGACTTTCATCCCAGACCGCACTGTTGCATCGGAACTTTCGACTTTTTATATTATTTCACAAAAACACGTGCAAATATGAGTATGTACATGTATATGAAGTAGATTTCCTAAGCTCTTTCTGATATGCAAGAACATGTCATATAATTCCATCAATAATAATCTTAGTTGAACTTGTACCCACGTCGCATAAAGTAAGACCAAGAGCAGATACATTTCATATCTTAGTAGCTTAGGCCTACCACTTTGCTGTATATAACGGCGGAGCCTGACATGAGAACCCAACAAGGAGAAGTTAAACACCGTAGTAGCAGATTCCAACCGCCTTGCCTTCCGAATTCAGTACATCTCTCGGATAACTTTACGAAATGTCTCATCACCAACTTCAGCGAGCGTTATATCGCTGCACACGTCTTCGGAAGGCCCTTCAAAAGAAGTTAAGCAAAAGCGTATTGTTCCATTAAAAAGAAAAGATTTGCAGCAGTATCTGGGTCGATAAAGGAGCTAAAGAGTACTCGTATTACACTCAAAACACAATTACGTGCCCCTCTACCTACGATCACATATCGAGAATCCCATTACCGTATCTCTAACCGCTCATGCAGTACAGGGTGACAATTATTGAACTATATGAAATAAAATCGTCAAAACCTCTTAACAATTTGCTTTAGGACGTTCAAACTGCACGGTTGGCCGCGGGGCATGATGGGAATTAGTATGTGCATGCGCACGCGGCTTGACGTTGTCGGCCACTTTCATTGGGATGGGTTCGTCAATAAGCAAAATTGGCATATTTGGGGGACTTAGAATCCGTATTTCACGATCTAGAAGTCTCTTCGCCCTCAGCGGGTGACTGTGTGGTGTGCAATGTCCAGTCAAAGAATAATCAGTGCTATATTCCTTGATGGCACGGTGTGTACCGAACGGTACATGAAGGTTTTGGAAGATGATTTCATCCACATTATCCATATCGACCCTGATTTCGACAAGATGTGGTTCGTGCAAGACGGAGCTTGACCCCATCGAAGCTGGAGAGTGTTTGATGTCCTGGTGGAGCTCATTAGGGACCGCATTCTGGCTCCAGGGTACCCAGAAGCCACTGGGAAGGGCTTCTATTGGCTTCGACATTCTCCGAATCTGAACACATGTGACTCCTTTTTGTGGCGCCATATGAAACAGACGGTGTACAGCAATAACCCTAAAACCATTTCTGAGCTGAAAACAGCCATTCAGGAGGTCAGCGACAGCATCGATGTCCCGACACTTCAGCGGCTCACGCAGGATTTCGTTATTCGTCTGCACAACATCATCGCCAATATAGGCAGGCATATCGAACATGTCATAACTACATCCGAATATCTATAGTGACGTTTACATGTTGAATAAAGCGTTTGCACGCCGTAGTTTGTAACTAATTGAATTTTTTTTCATAAAGTTTAATAATTGTCACGCATTACAAAGTGCGCAGGTTTTAGGTTCACCCTGTGTATGAAACCAATTAAGCTCACTCATATCAAATAGATGGGGATAAAATCAGTCACATTGCAATGGTGCAAAGAACTGTAAACTATAGAGGCTACCAGCCAATGTTACGTCATAGGTGGCTGTGGCAGCGCGCAGTGGCACCGTGAATCTCCTCAAGTTCCTACTAAGTTTACGTCTACATGACTATTCTGCAGTTTTCACTTAACTGCTTGGCAGAGTCTTCAACAAAGCACTTTCAGACTATTTATTTACCGTTCCACTCTCTAACACCACAAGGTAAAAACGAAGACATAAATATTTGCAGGCGAACACCAATTTCCGTTATTTCATTTCAATGATCATTACCCCTATGTTGGTGGGAATCAAAATATGTACAGATTCAGAAGTGAAAGCGGATGACTGAAATTTCGTGAAAACGTATCATCGCAAAGGGAAACACCTTGTTTTAAAGTAAACACTCCATCATTTGACTGTATTGTTTATTTAATTATGACCCAGGTTTCAACCTTTTGTACCATTTTCAAGTAATTGAGTTTGTGTCATTAACATACATTTCAGGACATCAAGCTCAAATTCGGCCATTAATTATGAAAAGCTTGGCCCCACATAAAGTTCCAGATGTAAGATCATTATCTTGTAAAAAGATCGGTAAGTAATCGTGTAATTTAGTAAAACTTGATCTTCCAGGCTATCGATTTTATGGTCCATGAACCAAATTAGAAGAAAGATTAGTTGGAGGAGATCGAGGACTTAATCCATTACATGAAGTATGTAAAGAACATGATATTTCTTGTAGAGATAATAAAGAATTAGAAGAAAGGTATGACACTGATAAAAAAACTTCAATTAGCAGCAAAAGAAAGAATTCATGGCCGGCCGCGGTGGTCTAGCGGTTCTAGGCGCTCAGTCTGGAGCCGCGCGATTGCTACGGCCGCAGGTTCGAATCCTGCCTCGGGCATGGATGTGTGTGATGTCCTTAGGTTAGTTAGGTTTAAGTAGTTCTAAGTTCTAGGGGACTTATGACCTCAGCAGTTGAGTCCCATAGTGCTCAGAGCCATTCGAACCATTTGAAAGAATTTACACAAGTGAGAAAACATAGCTGCAACTGCAGTTAGAGGAATTATGTATGGAAAACAAAAATTAGGAATGGGTTCAGAATTTGATTAAAATGGATAGGGTTTATAAAAATTCTTTTATTATTTTTAATCTATATAAATGAATAAATTTTCAATTGGTTATACTTTGTTACCCTGTGGCGAAAATAAACCAAAATCAATTAAATGTAAACTCAATAACAAACATTTAAATATTATTGAGCCATTTCTAATTGAGGTACAAAAAAGAAAAAAATAGAAAAAAACTAGTGGTAATTTACTTGTTTAATTAACTAGTCCTGTTGTGAAAAAGATTGTTGAATATTTAATTAACAGAAAAGGAACAAAATGTGAACGTGGATTTTTACCACTATTATTAGCTGCATTACCTCATTTAGCAACAATTATTGGTTCACTTGCTAGTGGAACTATAGGAATTGTAACTGCAGCTATAAATAAGAAAAAAGGTGATAAAGAATTAGAGGAAAATAACAGACTTAATTTGGAATCAGAAAAGAAAGGAAAAGGAGTAAAAAGAATTTCAAAGAAATAATCGAAAAATTTAATAACCCATTATCTAATTTTGACATAAATGAATTAGTGAAACAATAAAAAATTAATCAATTTCGTAATTTTTTATGATTGAGGAATTACCACATGAACCAAACAATTTTGAATGTGGAATAGGAAATTCAGATGCTTCTGATCATATTGGGACTCATTTTACTAGTTATTATAAAAATAAAGATATAAATTCTTTTTTTTTCATATGGATGAAATATTCCAAAACAACTAGTTAACTATTTGGGAAAAATGATCTTCACTGCAATACTAACAATTACAAAAATTCATTGTTCCATTTGCATTTATTTGTTTTGAAGTTATTATGTGTGAATTATAAGTCCAAGGATATTTTAAATTTAATAAACAGAAATTTTTGGAAATGAAATCAATAGCGATTTTGGAAAAATAAAACAAATTCTGTCATTAGATCCAAATTTAACAATGAATTAATTTCAAATTTTGATTATTTTCCATCAAAAAATCAAAGATTTTCAATCATCAATAGATCCAAAAATTAATACCATCATTAGAGTCATTAGAATCAAAATTGAAAACTTTTCAGTCTTCAACATACTCCAAAATAAATTTCAGTGTATCCATTGTGGATGATGAACTGCGACTGTGATTTAAATTGGCGATTTGTCTGGTAATAAATACGCAACCAGTCACTTTTTTACGATTTATTCAACCATCTTCAGATGGAAGTGTTACAGGAACATTAAGTTGTGGAGCAAGTGCAGCTAGACGCAGTGCTGGTGCTGAGTGCACTGCTTTGTGGTATCCATATCAGACTGCTTCTTATAACATACATTATTAAGCTATGTACACAAATATACACAATATTTAGCTACACTTGGTTTGACAGTGATTCACAGAATGTGAAACAGAATGTGTTACTTTTCCTCTTCAACTCACCCACAGATGTTGTTATCGTTACCATTATTAACTTGTAACACATGCCTAGGATTTCAGTAATAATGATAATAAGAATGATAATGATAATAGGAGTAATAGTAATACCAGAAATATGTTAAAAATTTAATATAATAATAATAATTTGCTTACGTCTGTCCCTAGTATATCACTTTAAAACAACCTACATGAACTAAAAATTCAGAGAGAGGCAGCCTTCCTTATTTCATACCAATCTGCTCTCTGCCTGCACCTGAAGTGCTGAAATTTCTTATCGAACGCCTCTTCTTCTCATAATAAAATAAAACTGGTCCTCTCCTAATGTTTTTTTTTTTTTAATATTTTGGCTTCCATTCTTCGATACGAGTGTAGACTGATACAAGCTTTTCTATACATCATGGAAATTCCCTAGAAACATAATTTTCAATAATAAACTTCCGTGATTCATCTTCCAACCTATAGCAATTATGATGCTATAAAACAAGTAAAAAGTCTGAGTCTGATGCGACATGATGCTGTTCTTTATTAACGGATTATTAGAGAAGAGAAGTCTTGTTGTTACGGCTAGTTACGTGTGAATTAAAATACAAACTTGCACTCTAACATTTCTTCTATCTGCCATTATCAATTTTGGGGCACTTTGTTGATTATGCTGCTTCTCATTGTAACAGGAATTTGAGCATTAGAAGCAAATTGTGTGCTGCAATTGCTGTCGCGAGGACGGTTACAGGACAGAAGACCCTCATTTAGAATAAGGCTCTTCTTGCAGGCCTTGAAGGCCCAAGGGATGTGGACTAGCTGCCACGTCAACTTCTATGTAAGATCATAGCCGTTTTCAAGAAGACTCATAGTAACGGTTCACAGAACTACCGTCCAGTGTCATTGACGTCCATATACTGCAGAATCTTAGAACACATCCTGAGATCAAAGATAATGAGGTATTTCGAGCGGAATGACCTCCTCCATGCCAGTCAGCATGGACTTCTAAAACATTGCTGATGCGATACACAACTCTTATCTTTCTGGCAAGGCGTACAGATAGCTTTCGATCAACTCAGTCAGTTAGATGTAGTATTTCCTAATTTCCCAAAACCATTTGACTCAGTACAACATCTACGCTTATTATTGAATGTATGATTTCATGGGGTATCAAGCGAAATTTGGGACTGGACTGAGAATATTTTATATAAGAACGTAGGCTTCCGCGGCCGGTGTCACAGTGATTAAAATTCTTCTTGGTATTATGCCGCGTCATTGCTAAAACTAACAACAATAATAAACTAAAACCGACGTTTCGGCCGAATTTTAACGGCCTTCGTCAGGGCACGACTGGTTTTGCATGGGGATAGGTGCTTCTATTTATTACAGGCTATCGATGTCTGACGTCACTGTTGTAAAACTTTAATTGACCCTTTAATATGATTGGTTAGTCATGACGTAAGGGAAGATGGAAGGAAAGACTCAAATGGTTCAAATGGCTCTGAGCACTATGGGACTTAACATCTATAGTCATCAGTCCCCTAGAACTTAGAACTACTTAAACCCAACTAACCTAAGGACATTACACAACACCCAGTCATCACGAGGCAGAGAAAATCCCTGACTCCGCCGGGAATCGAACCCGTGAACCCGGGCGTGGGAAGCGGGAACGCTACCGCACGACCACGAGCTGCGGACTGGAAGGAAAGAGGCTATTCGTGGATGTCCATGTCGTCAATGATTGGTAGCTGTCCACCAATCAGCGTTCTGCTTCTGGTTGGCAAGTTTTCCTCCTGGTGTGCGCGGAAGTGCGCTGACAGTTGCTCTACAGCTATTTGTGCAGATACGTCCGTGTCCCGTGTAGCTTCTGCCCCGCGACCGCTCGCGGCCCGTTGGACTGGGATGGCCGGCAGCCAGGACGCCGGGAGTTTGTAGCCATGTTCTCTGCTGATGTTGTCAGGCTGCTTAGTAATTTCGATCACCTCCCGTATTTTAACTATTCCGCTAGCATTATGAAATTGAGAATAGACAGTGTGTGAGGTCTTCCTCGCTTTTCCTCATTCGTTAATGTAAATCATCATGCAGAACTCAGAATTATTTTATGCTAGCGAATAATTCGTGTATCCTAGTCACTAAATGGACTTAGCTTTCCACGACTCTTTAATGACCATTTAGCTTAGGAATTCTCCTACCATCCTCTTAACACTTTCAGCACAACAGTAATTTCATTTAATAACGTTAATTTCTATCTGTATTATAACTCGGTATCACAGGAACACTTCCTTTTTATTTGAGATTGTTTCTTCAATAAACATTATTCAGCATAATTTACTAGTATCGTCTACAAAAATTTCAAATGTTATAATAGTACCCTCTGTATTAACTATTATTTTATCTTTTAGTGAATATGTCTGTTTATTTCCGATTCTAGCCACAGTGTACACAATTTGACTTCATGATAACTGCTCCAGGTTGTTGTTTGCAGCGATTTAGGTTCTGGGCAAGAAAACAGACATGTGCGGCTCGACCATACAGCATTATCGAACAAATATTTCTGAACAGAGCCATGCATCGTCCAGTTGCCTAAGGTGCGAACAACATCAGGTCAAATCACAGTTGGTTTGCTCGTTCAGGTTACTGGTTAGAGAAGCTACTTCTCAGCAGAATATCCATAATTAATATCTCTGTATGTAACGGCCATCTGTATCGCTGAGGCACGCAAGCCACTCCACCAACGGCAAGGTCCATGGTTCTTAGGGGGGGGGGGGGGGGGGGGGGGGGGATCTGCTGAGAGGCCAGACAAACGTGTGGTTCCTGAAGAGGAAGTTGCAGGGGCAACAGTCTTGCCTTGCTGTGCTGGTACTGCGAACGCCTGAAAGCAAGGGGAAACTACAGCCGTAATTTTTCCCGAGGGCATGCAGATTTACTGTATGGTTAAATGATGATGGCGTCCTCTTGGGTAAAATATTCCGGAGGTAAAATAGTCCCCCATTCGGATCTCCGGGCGGGGACTACTCGGGAGGACGTCGTTGTCAGGAGAGGTATTAAAATCCATGGAGAAGAAATAAAAACTTTCGGGTTCGCTGATGACATTGTAATTCTGTCAGAGACAGCAAAGGACTTGGAAGAGCAGTTGAACGGAATGGACAGTGTCATGATAGAAGGGTATAAGATGAACAACAACAAAAGCAAAACGAGGATAATTGGAATGTAGTCGAATTAAGTCGTGTGATGCTGAGGGAATTAGATTAGGAAATGAGACACTTAAAGTAGTAAAGGAGTTTTGCTATCTGGGTAGCAAAATAACTGATGACGGTCGAAGTAGAGAGGATGTAAAATGTAGACTGGCAATGGCAAGGAAAGCGTTTCTGAAGAAGAGAAATTTGTTAACATCGAGTATAGATTTAAGGGTCAGGAAGTCGTTTCTGAAACTATTTGTATGGAGCGTAGCCATGTATGGAAGTGAAACATGGATGATAACTAGTTTGGACAAGAAGAGAATAGAAGCTTTCGAAATGTGATGCTACAGAAGAATGATAAAGATTATATGGGTAGATCATATAACTAATGAGGAGGTATTAAATAGGATTGGGGAGAAGAGAAGTTTGTGGCACAACTTGACTAGAAGAAGGGATCGGTTGGTAGGACATGTTCTGAGGCATCAAGGGATCACCAATTTAGTATTTGAGGGCAGCGGGGAGGGTAAAAATCGTAGAGGGAGACCAACTGACCAAGAGATGAATACACTAAACAGATTCAGAAGGATGCAGGTTGCAGTAGGTACTGGGAGATGAAGAAGCTTGCACAGGATAGAGTAGCATGGAGAGCTGCATCAAACCAGTCTCAGGACTGAAGACCACAACAACAACAACAACAACAACATGTTACGGCCGCGTGAGCTTGGCCCACAGGTGTTGGCCTTTATTTTCTAGACAGACAGCTGTAAGCAGAGCGCTCACAGGCGTACAAGACAGCCTTTCAGCGTCACATAAGACCCAGTTGGTAGGAAATACACGTTTTCTGACTGAAATTAATTCAGTGTCTACCTGCTGAGGACTTCCTAAGATGGATAGTTGCCGTTAGATTTGAAATCGCCCATAGGATGTAACTCAAATTATTTGCAGTCTTACAGTCCAAGTATCACACTTGAGACATTTATCAATGTAAATCAGTCGAGTCTTGTGACTTACTGAGGCAACCTGCTGAAGCTGTCATTGAAGTACAGTTCGGTGGGGCTCTCTCCAGGAGACTGGACGTATGTGACGCAGCCCAGGGCAGACACGCAGGGAGTGTCGTACTGGTACTGCAAGTACCATGTCTTCTCCTCCTGTGGGACCAGAGCAGTGCTATTCCTGTAGGACTACTCTATTTCCAGCTTCCATCTTTTCTTGTACTTTGTTTCTGTGAAGATCAAGCAGCACCCTGTTACACTCATTCTGGCGTGAGGTTGTCTTTCCGTAATTTACCGTTCTCATTTTCGCAATTTGTTTCTGTAATAATGGCTTTCTGTCTCCCCATCACCCTTGCCTCCTTCACAATTACAAGCGAGCGAGGTGGCGTGGTGGTCAGATACTGCATTCGTATTTGGGAAGACGTAGGTTCTAATATCTGTTTAAGCCTCCAGATGCATGGTTCATGTGACGTCCCTAAAGCCCCTCAAAACAATGACACAGTGATTCTTTTGAATTGGTGCGGGTGATTTCCTTTCACATCATTTCAAACACGAACTTGTGGAATTTTTCTAATAACCTCGTTGTCAACAGGGCATTGAACTCTAATATTCCTTCTTTTACACCACTGCATGCGCTGAAATGGTTGATTACGTATGAAGGTTTTCATATTATTATATTCGCTAGCTGTCGGTCGTAAGTGGAAGGTCACAGCTGATTCGGACGCTTTTCGCTCTGTAGCCCATATTTATTTACGAAGTATTCCCCTTTATTTTTGATTTGACTGATTGATTTATGTTTAATATTTATTTCTGTATGGTGGATAATGGAATTTGCAAATTTTGGAGTAAGGGCTAACCATGATGTCAGCACCGTGATGAATTCATTTGTTTTTACAAGTTGTTTACATCAGTTTTGTTTTTATCTTCCAATTTACTTTATAAATTCCTTTGTTTCTAGCTTTTGCAGTATCTCCATCAATCTTGTTTTTATGATCATTAAATCGCCTTACTTGTATCTTTCTCAGGAGGAAATGTTCACTGTAAAACATGTTTATATATAGATTTTTATTTTTTGTATCCTATAATGAAAGAAGTAAAGTATCAAATACGTTAGGAGCGTTTCATTTTTAGCTGACACTGGTACAGCACTGCAGAAGCTTCGAATTTCATCGTTCGTCAGTAATCGCTTGCATAGCAATTCCCCATTTCCTTTTCATTCTTGGAAGCGTAAGTGAAATATCCTAGCGAAAGTGTTAAATATGTTCGTCACTCACATCACTACAGTCTGGCCGGAAGAAATCCAAGTGTCACTGACGTCTTTGACAGAAGTGCACCTTTAGTGACACTGCAGCTGTCCGTCAGATGGCATCGAATCATTTACAAGTCCTTTGAAATTTTCCGCTTATAAGTTTCTCAGGAAACCGTTAAAAGCGTGCAATGACTGGCGTACTGTTTTATGCTTGTCCTTTAGCACTAACTCAAACTGTCTTTAAGAATTTCTTCGATTTGTAGACCGATATATAAATCTGCTCTCACTTTTTAGGAAGTAAGCGAAAGGAACTTTTGACGTAAGCAAGTGAAAGCAGAGCCATATCTCGAAACGGATGGTTTTATATCATCAGTTGAGCTCACAGAAACTCTTTGTGGAGGTCTACAAGCAGGATGCAGAAATTGCAGCCATGAGTGCACTTGGTCTACTCGCTCCAAATAATCGGCTTTCCGAATGACATACTACGTACTCTTCCATTCATCCACCCACTGAAGTTGAACGAACATATAGTACAGCACATGTGTAGTGCCTCTATTATATCTCTGTCGTCCATGTTACACACTACAGTAAATATTTCCTATTTATACAATGTGTTATTGAATACTTTCTTGAATGAAATTGCACTTCATCCCTGTTGCAGCAAACGTTATCGCCACTATTAACACACTTACGAGATATCGTTACACAGTATCTGCCTGTTGATAGTAGAGTGTCAGCTAGCAGTGTATCACGAGACAGTTCTTGTGAAAGCAGTTCGAAAATCGTCAGGAAACTGCCACTTTACTGCAACAATTCTCAAGGACTGAATACTCAAGTCTGGCCACAGATGTTCTGCTCACTTGATGATACCGCATTGTGAGAATGACGACTGTCTTTGTCAGTGCTGCCAACTTTTTACATGTGCATTCGAGTATTAGCGAAAAAATGAAATTACAGGTAACGGAGCTATTATGCGAATTTTGACATCAGTTTCGAATTCAGTAACACAAAATTAACAACGTTTAGTTCATTTCATCTTTAATTATTTTGTGTGTTAAACAGTGTATTTGACATGGGTCATCGGAGAATCGATTATGAACGATTATTAGGCCTAGGTGAGGAACTTAAGTTTTTTCTCCTGCATCCAAACCTTAAATCGTATTTCTTTTTCTGTAACAGAGGACGTGAAATGAGGAGTGAAGAAGAAGCGCTTCGTAAGGAAACAATGAATACCCAGCCCCTTAGCTACTTCGAGTACTTACAGTCGTCAGTTAAAATTTCTGCGTCGAGGCAGGCGGCAGCACGCAGCCCACATTGTCGGAGAAAGTACCCTCCGCCAGAAACGGCATCAACAGGGGAAGCGGCACAAACACCTGTCGGAAAAATAACTATAAAGAATAGAAGAAAAGAAAATCCAGGAAATGACTTTGAGCTTATTCTATGATCAGAACTTCTCTCTTCAACAACCAGACACTAGAATGCACGTGTTTCCTGCAACAGCGCGGGTTTCGAACAGGATTGGCCGCTACTGTATTGCTAATGTGATCATAGTACTATTTTATACTATGGCTACCAAGAATAAAAATATTCTTATAACAATTCTTT
This sequence comes from Schistocerca piceifrons, assembly GCF_021461385.2. Lineage (NCBI taxonomy): Eukaryota > Metazoa > Arthropoda > Insecta > Orthoptera > Acrididae > Schistocerca > Schistocerca piceifrons. The sequence goes on along the minus strand of NC_060144.1, from coordinate 535,549,141 downwards.
ACGTTATAACTGAATGATATAACTAATTTATAAGACCTGACATCATCGGGTGAAGGAGATCTGTATTATTTGTTAAAAGTGTCAACTCTTGATCGCAGTCAAAATATAAAAATTACAATTCACTTCTCATCGGTTTCGTTTGACTGACGTCCATGCTCAGGTCAACGAAAATAAACGGAAAACTACCTTTTAGTTAGTGTGAAAACATAACAATCCTTTTAAAACATCCATTATTTAAAAAAACATTTAGAGCAAAAAATAATCAAACGTGCCATGCTTAGTAAATGATCAATACCTATGTACAAGGTTAGCCACAACATCATCTTTACTAAATGGACGGAAAATTATCTTTCAGTTAATATGAACACTAAACAATTTCACACACTATTTAAAAGATATTAAAACACAAAAAGGGAAATATACACCATGCTTGCTAAAGAATCTGAGTACAATTTCGGTTGCTGCCTAGAGATAACAAAACGATTTGATATTTCGATATATCAGTTCTCGATATATCATCTGGTGACGTAATGTTGAAAATAAAATATGCGTATCGTCGATGTATCAAATTTTTGAGATACAAAAATGAGTGGTATTTTTCTGAAAAGCTTGTTAGTTTCGAGGCAGGGATCATAGCTTTAAACTGCTGTAAGAGTGGGCACTGTTGAACAACAAACAAGATTTGACAAGAAATTTGATTAAATTTTGCTGCAAATTTTAATATTTTCCCTGTTTTAATGTACAGCAGAGCTGGTTAATTATACTAAACCTATTTTAACGTACATATCAATCTGCAAACTCTAACAAAAAAGTATCAGTTCCAGAACAGACCACACTTGAGGTGTCGGGTATCATGTAATACTCCTTTTAAAGCAGAGAAAAGTCTTCTTAATGTTTTAGACCTTTTTTATTTGTTGTAAAGGTGACAATTACACCTTTTTGATAATAAAACCTAATGTAAACTAACAATTCACTATTATTTACTTTCAGTATTTTTGGGAAATGCCGTCAAAGAGGGGACTTGTAACAATATTTCGTTGAGGATGTTGCCAGTATTTGAAAATAGCCTCTAGAATACGGTTTGTCGGGTACACGCACTTGAGATTTTCTCGTACCTCTATAGGACCAATTCTGTGACTGACAGCTACAGATACTGACATGTTGGGAGATACTTCCCCTAAGTTAAAGGGCAAGGTTGCTCCCAGTATCTTGGTTGTATTGAGTGGCAGTGACTCTACCGGAAATGTATAGCTGAAGGAACGGTTGTCGAGGGCATTTCAGCCTCCTACTCAGATTGTGATGGTTTTACTGACAGAATTCTAAAGAGATTCTTTTGAAACTTGTCGAAGGCTCATGATAATAAATTTGGATCAAAAAAGGCATTTTTTGAATACTGACTCCAAAAACATAGGTACACCAAGTAAAAGTGTCTATTCCCTGTCCTTAAACCTTCTGCATGATTCAATATGGAATTGGAAAACTTGCTATATTTTTGAAATTATTCATTTATTGACGGAAAGGAACAATGAAGTTATGGGACTCCCATAACAGTAGTGTCATTCGTTTCTCCGGATAATACTTTCGTCAAACCGAAAATGATAAATTCTTTGCTTCTTTAGTAGTACCGCAGACAGCGTGAGTGGCGACTTAGCCGTAAAACAAGATTGCTGCTCGTAATGTATGGAAAAACATTAAAAATTCCTCTCTCTAGGAGAATGTGGAGTTCCCTCGTGTGCTCACGCGGAACAGCATTTTCAAAATATGTTTGGATGTCCATTTTCAAAGTTTCTCCGTCAAAAGCTATCGTTTTTGTCTCAAATCGTCGCTGGTACCCATTGCACGTTTTCTGGATTTAAAAACGTCTCTTACCTTTATTGTCAAGTATAGGGTGGACAGAAACAGTCTGAAAAGCTTGTAAAGGTGTTGCAGGGCAATTTCTGCTGGGAAATAATAGTTAAGAAAAAAATTGATACGTTGCTGGATTTCCGAGTAAATTAGCACTAAAGATAGCATCAGAACGTCGCGCCCAGAGAACTGAAGCGGCTCGCCAGAGAGAGTGTCGCCAAACGTGTTCTTCGTTTGGTCTCCTAAAACCAAACAAGGGAGCGATACAGAAACATGGGTAGTAACGATCGAAACCGAGCCAAAGGTTGAGTAGTCTCGTGCGCTACCTTCTACGCAATGAACACAACTAACACTAATTGTATATGGCGGCCTCTTGAATGTGCGCGCGCAACGAGTTGATTGGTTAATTTCAGTGCTAATTAACTCGGAAACGGAGCAACGTATCGAATTTCCTTCTTAACAAATACTTCCGGCACAACATACCTTGTAACAAACTTACAAGCTTTTCAGTCTGTTTCTGACCACCCTGTATAACGTGATACAGTAGTTACTTAATGATAATTCAAACGCAATAAAAGTAAACATTATATGATGAAAAGTATTGATCACCCCTCTGTAACGGATGCCACAAGAGGATGATCCGCCAGTATAAAAGAAGGTGGAGATTATTGTGCATTCAGTAGAGAAGTAGTAACTACTAACTTGGGTATAAAAGTAGGCAGAGAGTATTGCGTTGTCAATAGAGCAGCAATAATATCATAATGGGTCGATACAGACAGCTCAGTGACTTTTAACGTCGTCATTAGATGAGACCTGAGTAACAAATCCATCAGGGACATTTGAAGTCTTTTAAAGCTGCATAATTATATTGCTAGTATGTGGCTGTGAAGTGGAAACGCGAAGGAACAACATCAGCTAAGCCAGGACCAGCAAGATGGAGGAGGAAGGACACGACGACCAACGACACAAAAAAATGAAAGTTCTAGATGTCAGCGGCACCCAAGAATGAACCATCACCTAACAACATGTAAATTTCACTTCGAACGTACGAGCAACTACCGAAAAAGGGCATTTTTCTTGTTTGTTAAATTTAAGTACAGAAACATAGGCAGACTCCACCCTGTGGTACTAAGCAAACTTATTAGATGGGAATGTGGATCATTATACAAGTTCATAATCAGTACTAGGGTAGAAAGGGAAAACCGTGTGAAAACTGAGACTACGACAGGATTAACTGCAAATGCCTTGGTTCAACATTCTCTCTTAGACAATGCAAATTTAGAGGCCTATATTCCAAATTTATGCACTACTAAATCGGTTTGGAAGGGTCATCTCATACTGACAGCTTCAATTAACATAAGTCATTTTAAATAACGCGAAGAAGCGGAAATGACGGAAACAGAAGTCCATTATGGAAACCGTTACTGAAGTTAACGAATAAAAGCCGGGGTTTCGGAAGTATACAGCTTTCCGAAATCAACTCTCGGAGACTACGTAAAACGTAAAACAAAGGACATAAATGATTTAATAGATACCAAGCCTGAACGGGACTGTATTCCTAGGACATGAACTGTAGGAAGAGTTAGTTAGGTACTGTGGGATCATGGTGAGCAGGTATTATGGATTAAGATCTTCTGATATCAGATAATTAGCTCTCCAGATCCCTGCGAGAAACAATATTGATCGTAACTTCCCGCTATCAAAATCAGCGGCAGGGAAACAACGATTAAGAAATTTTTTAAGCCAACTTCCTTTTCTCAGCTCGAGAACATCGGAATCTTGTCGCCAGCTGGAGTGAATGGCATTTCCAAGGAAAGGGTTAATTTCTTTTTCGACATACTGAAGCCGGCGCTGGAGAAAGTAAATTCCAGTCCAGTGAAATTGTTTAATACTGACGAAACTGGAATAACTGTAGTTTCTAGTGGACGGTCGAAAATAATTGATGTTAAAGGCAAGAAACTGGTTCGAAGCTCGCCTTGTCAAAAAGAGGCGCTCTTGTGGCAGTGGTTGTTTGCGGAAGTGCGCTCACTATGGCCGACCCGTCTGTGATAGTCTCTGTGGTGTCACCGCCAGACACCACACTTGCTAGGTGGTAGCCTTTAAATCGGCCGCGGTCCGGTAGTATACGTCGGACCCGCGTGTCGGCACTATCAGTGATTGCAGACCGAGCGCCGCCACACGGCAGGTCTAGAGAGACTTCCTAGCACTCGCCCCAGTTGTACAGCCGACTTTGCTAGCGATGGTTCACTGACAAAATACGCTTTCATTTGCCGAGACGATAGTTAGCATAGCCTTCAGCTACGTCATTTGCTACGACCTAGCAAGGCGCCATTACCAGTTAATATTGAGATTGTAAAACATGTACCGTCAAGAGCGATGTTCACCAATTATGGATTAAAGTATTTTTGCTAGTTTCAAGACCTTGTCCTGTTTCAGACCTCACGCCAGCCTGCGTGAGCTTAAACGCGTGCCTTTCGGCTTCCCGTCATAGTGGGTTGGCTGTCTTCCCAGTCCACAACAGCCTACCCTCGAAATAACGTGAAGCCTGATCTGCCGGATGGTAATCCTCCAAGAATTTTAGTTAGCTGTCACCCTTCTGGATGGATCCAGTTCCATATCTTCACTGATTGGTTTCATCTCTTCTTGGACTATACAGAGCCTACTCCAGAAAACAAACTCAGTTGTTCTCAGCTTGGATGAGCATTTCTCCCACGCAAGGAACATTGATGTCAACCACCTAGCACGTCAACACGTCGTTATCCTTGTGTGTTTACCTCCACACACTACCCCGAAGTTGCATCTTTTGGGCGTGACCTCCATGAGTCCGTTTAAGACCTACTACAGCTAAGCAGTAGAGTCTTGTGTGTCTTGTAACATCCCCTTAGAAAAATTAGTGAATTACTTTGCTGATTGACATTTTACGTTATTTGATATTCAAACACCTCAGCAGAACTGAACGTACTCAGACATTTCTCTCTTTACTTATTCTGATCAACACTAAAGTGACACGCTATATTTTTAGCGCAACGCAATCTGACTTTCAATAATCCCTACAAAAGAATGGCCGGGAGTAACAATAACCTATATCTTTCATGAATCACTTACCTCACAAAAATCTTCGTCACTCGAACTTCTGCAATACAGCGAGCGCCAATACTGCCAGCTAAATAAAAGCTTCTAACTACTGAAGGCACTAGCTACTGATAGGCATACTTATCAAATGAAAGATTTTGATAGAGAACAAACAATGTATTTACATTAATAATATTCAAAAGTCATCATATATATATCAGTTCATGATATACAGTATTACAAATTTACTCTTTCTGATGGACACACGTCCAGATCGTCCGCTCCCAAAATTCTACCATCTCTCTCTCCACATCCACCACTGCTGGCGGTTCACCTCCAACTGCGCAACGCTACGCGCTGTTCACATCCAACTGCCCAACACTACAATAGCAAAAATTCCAACAATCCAAACCAGCCACAGACTGCACACAGCACAGTCAGTGATTTTCATACAGAGCGCTACGTGGTGTTACCAACATAAAAACCTAAACAGCCTACTTACTGTCTACACATCGATTCAGAGCGCCGGCCGGGGGGGGGGGGGTGGCAGAGCGGTTCTAGGCGCTACAGTCTGGAACCGCGCACCGGTACGGTCGCAGGTTCGAGTCCTGCCTCGGGTATGGGTATGTATGATGTCTTTAGGTTAGTTAGATTTAAGTAGTTCTAAGTTCTAGGGGACTGATGACCTCAGAAGTTAAGTCCCATAGTGCTCAGAGCCATTTTTTGATTCAGAGCCTTAACTTCCTACCAGGCACCTGAACTGAAAGGAAAGGCTTATTCCAGATTTGGGATTTTTTAATTCCTATGAGCCGCGCAGGATTGGCCGAGTGGTCGGAGGTGCTGCAGTCATGGACTGTGCGGCTGGTCCCGGCGGAGGTTCGGGTCTTCCCTCGGGCATGGGTGTGTGTGTTTGTCTTTAGGAGCTTAGGGACTGATGGCGTTAGCAGTTAAGTCCCATAAGATTTCACACACATATGAACATTGTTTTTTAATTGCTATGAAATGGTTTCAGTTGTGTGGCGTAATTCCATTCAACGGGCATATCTTTGCTGGTCATAAATTTTTTCCATCAGAAAACGACAGGACGTTGCTGAAGGGGCGGGTGCATGGAAAGGAAGAAGGGCTAGCAAGGCCGTCTCACCATTCCAAATTCGTCCACAACAAACAGTACGACGACCTACCAGTACAACGGCCACCATAACAACGACGACCTCCCCATTCAAAAGAGCCACTGACAGAAACTACAAAAGATAGCAAACCAAGAGGGCCTCGCAAATCAAGTACAGCACTGGAAACCCTAGGCCCATCGTTGGAATCATCATCCGAGAGCCGGCCGCTGCGCCCGAGCGGTTCTAGGCGCTTCAGTCCGGAACCGCGCTGTTGCTATGATCGCAGGTTCGAGTCCTGCCTCGGGCATGTATGTGTGTGAGGTCCTTAGTTTAGTTAGGTTTAAGTAGTTTTAAGTCTAGGGGACTGATGACCTCAGTTGTTAAGTCCCGTAGTGTTTAGAGCCATTTGAACCATCATCCAAGACTGTTGATACTGCTTCCACTTCAACCAATCAACGGAACAGGAAGAACCAAAACAAAAGAAGCCGTATCTCTTCTTCCTATTCACCTGAAGGCGGTTGCATACCGCTTGTCTCAGGTGACGACGGTGATAGAGCGGATACAGAATGTGTCTACTGTAAGTATCCCTATCGCTTGTCCTAAAGTGGGAACAGTGGTTAAGCTGCACCAAATGTCTTAGGTGCGCCCATCAACTATTTTCTGGTGTCGAAAAGAAGGGATGGAAGTCTTATGTTTGTGACGTCTGCCAATAACTTACGTTTAGTAATTTGAGTAAAACTTGAACCCATGCTTGTACATGTCTGAGTTAGATTGCAATACGTGTCGTTGTAATTACGTTCAGTCTGCATGACTACGGATAAAGCACTGATGACAACTGCACTGTTGGTTGAAAATTAGATCTGCAATGCAATAAAAAAGACAATTGACATGACGACCGAAACTGACGTTATTTCTATCCCGAATCACATCGCCGTCGCGGAACACAACCATTCGCATGGACACACAGTGGGAGAAATGTATATAGTCTTACGCAAATACCTCCGATTACGAGACCAGTGGCAGATGCAGCGGATAAACACCCACCTGTGCCGCTTGTGGAAATTAGTGTATATTGACGCATTCATTGTGAAATGTGTAAACAGAAACTGCTAGCAACAGAACTACCTCTATTAATTTCAGTTCTCTGCTCAGACGTAAAAAGATAATTACAGGGTCTCATACATTTTCTACTGCGACTCAGACTTTCGGAAGAAACCATGTTGTTGTTTTGTTGGTTGTAGTGTGGTTCTTGCCCCTTCTTGAACACAAAGTAGTTAAAAATGTTGAAGAATAATGTAGTCGACGCCGATGTATTTTGAGACTCGCCGTTTATTTCAGAAAAGCTGTTAACAAAACACGTAAGTGCGGGTATCTTTACGCCCCGTCAGCTTCACAACTTCCTGAAGAATAAAAATAACATCTGCCTCCGCCTCGTTTCATTTATTTCAAAACAATTGAAAATGAGATAGCTTCAGAGATAAAATTACGCAAGAGAATGTCTAATGCATAACAGATACTGCTTTCCGAGAAAAATAAAGACGAAAACGTTACAGAAGACCACGAAACTGAACCAGAAGAATTACGTCGCAGTCAGGTGAGGCGTCATATGATTACGAACGGGAACGTCAGGAGACTATTTCCATGAAGCATTCCTATCAATGAAGGTTGCTTTGTCAATGTCGTCATGACTGATAGACTGTTTTACTTTTTATTATCCTTTTGTTCGCAGCTAAACAAACAGATTTAGTGTAAGTACTATCATTGCCTAGTAAATCATTGAAATATATAACGTTCGTATCAATTTCCGAAAACATTGTAGTATCTCTCAGTGAGGTGCTTATACGCAATAAGGTTTTAAATCTTTTTTTGTGTTGAATGTAAGGCCTCAAAGCTCGTTTAACTGCTTGCATAAAGTTTGGACTGACATCTGTTCAGAACCTATCATCCAAACACAGTTTAATAACAAAACTATGGCCTCTGGGAAGTTACATTTGGGAACAGACGTTGTTAACACCAAACTAATGATTGAAACACCTAGTTGCATGATAATTAGCATATTTTTAGATTTCGATAGTGGATTTGAAAACAAAATTTAAAAGATGGTCAAATGTTTTGGTAATCATTTGTCTAATACCAATAAATAAAATAGGTTACAGAAACATTTGACACGCCTTTACGTAATACTCAAATGAAGTTTTTTATGGGAAAAAGTAAGACATCCTCAGGACAACCCCTGCGAATGTAGGTATAAATGAATTGATACGATCGGAAGGAGTCTGATACACGACAACAAGGACCAACGCTAGAATCTACATGCTTGCGCATACCACAACATCGATAACACATCGCTGTCTATCAAAGCACTAGAAATACTTATCGTGTATTGAAAACGAACATCGGAAAATCATGACATTTGCCAAATATGCGGAAAGCTTTAGCAACCTACTAAAAATAATGACGATGTCATAAATACAAGTAGTAGAACGAACTGAACAGAAAGAAGTTTAATTGCTGTTAGTCATGGTGCTGCAGCTCTACCCTAGAAAAGAAATAAATCGTAATTACTGTGGAAAAATGACGTTCAACTTTTTTAATGTGCCGAATGACAAAGACTTCTTTATGTGATACTTGATGTGTATATGTCTGTACTACGTTGAAATACTGTAAGGTTACTATCAATAAAAAATTTTTGCAAAAGAATTAAAAATAGTAGACCACACCTGGAGGCAATGTAAGCCCTTGCGACGTATAAGCACTCAGCGCCCTCCCCAATGTCGAAGGCAGCTGAAGTCTCTTGATCGTTGAATACCATAAAGATGCTTATCATTAGTAGAAATGTTGAGAGGATCGTCGCAGCGAACGAGAAATTGTCACCGGCCGCTGACTCAAGCGAAGCAGATCTCGAAGCGTTCAGCGAACCTCAACAGTTTCACAATGACGAGGCCAGAGCTAACTGAAATCCTTACCCTCAAGGTAATTCGAGCGCCGGTTAAAATACTGACTCCGTCAGCAAGTCTTTCACAGTCGTTGGCGTTTTATTTACGATACTTTTTCAGTGCTGGCTTTGGTGCATACTGTGATATTTCGGAGCACATTTAGATGGTGAAAAGTTGATAAACTTTGGCAGCCAATTCTGCAAGCCTCTGCTGATTCCAGGCAACCCGCTGTGCGTTTTTGGATAGATGCGGAACAACTGCTTCACTCTCTCCGATTTCAGACCAGCTTTAGATATAACTATGCCGTAGAGGACATCCATGTCCGCAGAAGTGAAGTTGCCTTCACGAAGTCGATTAAGCAGTTCAATGAAGATATTATATTGCTGTTGCATAATTTGATGGCGTTGCATGAAACTGAAGAGGTACCACAGATTAAAAGTACCCACGTCAGAATTCCGGTCGGTGTAAAAGAACCCCGACAGGAATCAGTGCTGTTGCTAGTTTTCATTATTGTGAAGCGCTGACTGCTGAAGCAGAAACAGTAATCATCTACAGAGTTACAGTAGAGACGTCTTCAGACTCGCGTCTTTTACAAGTGTCTTTTGTTCTCGAAATGTCCTGGATTAGTACTTGGATCGAAGGAAGACATTTTGACAGTTAAATATCACACCAATGAAACTTCTTATGTGCGAAACAGCTAGCCCATACAGAGGCAAACATTTTTACGCCTCATTTGCCTTCCTAGCGATTTCTGTTCTAGAAATGTCCTAAATGTAGTACTTGATTGGAATGAAGCCTTTATGACACTTAGCGCAGCAATTGAATTCTTTGTGTGCTAAATGGCAAGGTCCTGAAGAGATGAACTTTTTGACAATTTACGTAGGCAGCAGCTGAAGATCGTGACATATTTCAGTTTTTCGTCGAATCACTATCTTTATCTTAATTACACTGATTTCTTTCAACGAATCAAGTATTTTTTACTAAACAATAGCACACGCTGGTCTGTATCACACCCCATTTATACATTTCGCACTCTTCGTTTGGTTATGGAAAGTTAGACAAAAAATTTCTGTCAAATCAGTACTTGAATTTTTCTTAATTACCCTGATTACTTTAAAGCAATTAAATCCGTTTTTTGTAAATCTAGACCTAAAGCTGGTCAGTTTCATACCGCATTTGTCCATTTCCCACCCTTCGTTTGTCTATAAAAATTCGGACAAGACCCACTGTGTAATTTATAGGGAGTCTTGTTTTCGTTATGCTCAAACGTTTAACCAACACATAACCAGAAAAGTGCATTTAGGAGATGGCGCACTTCAAGTGCAACACATACGAAGAAGCAAAAACAATGGGGCGAAAATGCTTCAGCTCGGAATTACACAGACGGCAGAAGAAACTGAATACTCTCAGATGAGGTACTAATGCTAGGATATGTACACCGCTATTCAGTTTTTTCAATGACTGAAGCAATTGTTTACGCTCATACCAACGGTTAAAGGCGACGATCGTCGCTCTCAGTGCACAATGCATGAGTTACTATGAAGGCACATACAAATTTACTATATCCCTCGAATACGCGAACAGCAATTATTTCGGCACTTGAGAATTTATCACTTCTAAATATTACCTTGAGGAGGTCCAAACGAATACAGGAATGCGGAAGACGATAAGCCAGAATATAACATTTCGACGACTCATGGCTCAGTTGTGCCGATTTTCGTGCTTCCACTAACGTATTGGTTACAGCGTCTTTGAATGTGTATCTTAACTCCAGAAGCCTTCCTCACTTCCTTCCCTTTCCCTGTGGTATTTCCCCTTTTCTACTTTGCTGGTGGTTTTCGAACACCCACAATAGCTTGCCCACTTCAGCATCATTGTTAATTCCTATCTTTTCTAGTGAATTTTCTCAATTTTCTTATCTCCGTGGTTCATGATAATGCCCAATGCTCTTACAGTGGTGGCGTAGGTTTGGCCTCGGAGTTTTTCGCGGAAGCATGGCAGAATAAAATACTCACGGTATTCAAGGCGCGTCATTCAAATGGCATTGTGTCGTTCCAGCCTTGCAGAGAACAGTTCGCTCAGTGCAATACAGATAATGGCTCTCTCGCGCCGCTTTGCCCTGTACATGACACACCGTCCCTCCTTAGGTCATTAAGTGAGCAAAAGCGCGTTTCCTCAGCGCACTGAACTACTGCAGCTGCGTTGCCTCTGATGTAGCCACCTGCTCTCTTTCCCTGCACTATATCACGTGGCCTGATCATTATTCCATCAGAATGTGTTGACATGAACTATAAAACAACGCCGATTACCAAGCTTCGTAAAGTTTACACAGTTGCAAATTAGATACGTGAATACGATCATATTACAACAGGAGTTATTCCTACTGAATACTTTATGGACAATTAATCACATCATCGTTGACATTACCTTTTGCATATTTTATGTGAATTTCTGGAAACGATATTTCTGCGGTTTTACCCACTGGCTACTGTATGTAGATGCTCGAAACTTTAGGTATACATTAACAACACATCTAACTAAACCTAAAATCACTGTCATGTCATTTGTATCCCAAGATGTTATACAATAATTATTTACAGCTCAGAACGTAGAAATTCCTACTTTTAGAGTTTATAAATTAGTATTTTCCTCAAGTTGAACACGTTTGTAACTGCTTTTCTCAGGACAGTGTCCTGAGACACACCTAAAAATTAGCTCTCTAGCCCAGATATTTCTTTCGGGCGTAAGGAAAAATGGTCAATCGTGTAATTGTCACGAATTTCAGTTGAAAAGTTGTGTTTGGCCTACGATTCACGTCTGTGCACTTGTCAATGATTTGCGGGAGTTTATATTTCAAAGTTAATCGCAATCATTTTCCTCTTTCATTTCCGGATTACTGCTTTGCCACCACCGATCGAATCAATCACATGTATCACTGTGTATGTGAGTGTGTGTGTGTGTGCGTGTGCGTGTGTGTGAGGGAGAGAGAGAGTGAGAGAGAGAGAGAGAGAGAGAGAGAGAGAGAGAGAGATAGAAGGAGAGTAGAAAGATAGGGAGGGAGGGGAGAGAGAGAGAGAGAGAGACAGGGGGGAGAGAGAGAGAGAGAGAGTCTCTACATAACATCTCCTCTACACACACACACCCCTAAACCCAAGAACACCGAAACATCTTGGAGAGAATTATAATAATATTAGGACAAAGAAATGCTAAAACAAAACTTAGAAAATGCCGTTTGTTCTACATCACATGACACAGCAGGTCGCGAATATGGATGACAATAATAATAATAATATAATATTTTCCTTTTGCGAAAAGTTTGTGATGCTTGTGGTTTATTTGTTGGCAGTCCTGATCAGGCTTGAGGCAAGGAAGGATTGTCCCTAACTCTTCTGTGTTCTGTAATTTGCGCTCGTATGTCTCTAATTTGTGTATAATTTTTCGACTCTTTCTAACCCACCCTGTGGGCACGTGGCTCTTATGTATATCCCTGAAGAACGCGTAATAAATGGAGTAAGTGAACAGCGCTCTTTTTCAGTTATCGGAATTCCAACCACAACAAAAAATTCGTAATTTTCCAATTAAACTACAGGAAAACAAAAAGTTTTGTTTGAAAGCAAGCAAAACAATGTAGGCACATAGAAGTGTGTGTTAACCTATAAATAAGTGTCTGAGTAGATGGGAAAAGTAAATAATTCGATTTTTGATCTACTTTTCCTTCCAAGTGCTTACAGAAATATTAGAAAAATTTTTAACATGTCAGCAACTGTGATGAATTAATATGTCAAAAATCCGCCTCAGTTGCGAAATGTTACTGGTCTTTACAAAGGTTTCAGCTAATCTAGCCTTCTACAGAAGCATAAATAAACTAATACATGCCAGAATAAGGCACGGTCAAACAGAGTTCCAACGCAGCGTCCGAGGCTAACCGACCGCTTTTCATGAAGTGGGGCGGGGGCTGTTCCTCAGCTAAGTAACGTAGCTTGACGTGGTGCCACGGTACTTTAGCTTTTTATGTTTGACTGTGCCTTATTCTGGCATGTATTAGTTTATTTATGCTTCTGAAGAAGGCTAGATTACTCTATCTGACACCTGGGTAAAGACCAGTAACATTTCGCAACTGAAGCGGATTTCCGACACATTTATTAGAAAAATGCTTTGGATGCTTTGGTAATAATTCATAGTTCGATTTCTTTCAGTGAGTTTCCACTTGACTGTCTCTCTCTCTCTATCTCTCTCTGTCTCTCTCTCTCTTGAAAAATATGTAGATAAGCCATGCATAAACATGTTTCTGTGCTCTACAAGTGGGCGTGTAAATGGAATTTTTTCAGTATGCTCTCTGGCAGCTGTGTTTACTAACGGTAGCGGTTCCTCAAACTTCGGCGTTGTTATATAAGAGAGAGAAGTTGATCATTACAGCCAAACGAGTGCAGTTCGAAAGAAGACAGTGGTGAGCAGCTCACAGTCATTGTTTCCCCTGGTCGTATGGCATACTTCGGTCGGGAGTCCCATTTCGTGGAGGGTGAGATGCCTGGCGCATGCTTTTTCTTTCTTTTGTTTTCACCACTTCTCTTCATCTCCACCTAACTACATCCATTTCAACCTTTTTACTGTTTTCCAGCCCTGGTCTCCATCTGCGATATGTACCTCCCTCCCTTCCTCCATTGCCAGATCGATGAACCGTTGATTCTCAGGATGTTTCCTACCTAACGATCCTTCCTTTGCTCAGGTTGTTGTATAAACTTCTTTTTCCACCAATTCGATTAAGTACATCCAGACTCCGAAGACAATTCCTCATCAATCTAACCGCGTAATTTTCAGCATTGTTCTGCAGCACCTCTATTATCTTCTCGTCTCTACTGTTTATCGTCCACGCTTCACTTTCGTACAAGGCAACACCCCAGATAAATACTTTCAGGAAATACTCCCTGACATTTAAACTTACATTCGAGCTTAACAAATTTCTCTTTTCCACATACACTTTTCTTGCTATTGGTAGTCTGCATTTTATATCCTCTCAGCTTCGACAATTATCTGTCCCTTGGCTGCTCAAGTAGAAAAAGTTATCTCTAATCAAAACTGCCTCACTTCATAATCTAATTCCTTCTGCATGACCATATCGACTACGTTCCATTATCTTTGTTTTGTTTTTGTTGATGTTAATCTTACAGCCTCTTTTCAAGACGCTATTCATTCCGTTACATTGCTCTTCCAAGTTCTTTTACCGTCTCTGACAGAATTACAAGTTTTTGTATCTTCACCCCGAACTGTAATTTCCTTACCAAATTTCACATAGCGTTGTCCAGTCAACATTCTCAAAAGTTGTCTCTAAATCTGCAAATGCTGTAAACGTTGATTTTTTTTCTTCAGACTATCTTCTAATCAGTGTCGTAGGATCATAATAGCCTCGTGACTTCCTCCATTCCTCCGGAACCTACATTAATTTCGCCAGAGTCGGTGTCCGTAACTCGTGGTGTAGTGGCTGGCATTGCTGTCCCTCCAATATGGGGTCCCGAGTTCGATTCCCGGACGCGCAGGAGATTTTTTTTTATCTACCCGAGGAGATAGTATTAGCTTTGTCATCATCAGTCAGGAAAATGGCTAGGCTGGACAGTGAAAACGTTGGGAATTTGTAAGGGCCCTGATAACCACGCAATTGAGCGCCTCACAAACCAGGTACCATCATCATTACTCGAGGTAGGTCTCCACTAATTTTTCCGTACTTCTACAGATAATTCGTGTCACTATTCTGCAAACATGGCTATTAAACCTGGTAGTTCGGTAATACTCACACGTTTCCACACCTGCCATACTTGGATTTCAAGCTATTGGATTATTTGAAGTGTGAGGCAATCTCTCCCGCCTCACACATCTTGCACGAGAAGTGGAACAGTTCTGTCATCGCTAGGTATCCCAGTGACGTCAATAATTCTTAGGAATGTCGAATACTTCAGGGCCTCGTTTCGATTCAACGTTTTCTTCAACCTTATCTCCAATTTCATTTCTTCTGTACAGCCATTGTATACAGTCATCCCTTTTTTCAGCTTTCCCCTCTTTGCTAAGTGTTGGCTAGACATGTGAGCTCTTGATATTCATACAGCTGATCTCTTCTCTCTAAAAACCTCTTTAAATTTCCTAAAGCGGTATCGACTTCTCCCGTGCTTTTGCATAATGTCTGTAGAAGGACATTCATTTTTTATAGCCTGTAATCCATTTATCTTACGTCATTTGCTTAATTTTCATATTTTCTCCTTTCGCCAATTAAGTTCAACATCTCGTGTGTTATCCAAGGATTTCTACTAGGCTTTATGCCTTTGCTTATTCGAGCTTCTGCTGCCTTCTCTATTGCGTCTCCCAAAGCCACTCAGTCAACTCCTATTTTTTTCTTTACTACTTTTTCGTCAGTCGCCTAAATGCTCCCAACGAAACTCTCAACAACTTCTGGTTGTTCCAGTTTCTCCTTGTTCGATCTCCTTAATTTCCGAGCTTTCTGCAGTTTCTTCAGTTTCAGTCGGCAGTTGATAACTAACAAATTATGGCCAGGGCGCACATATACCCGTGGCAATATTTTGCAGTTCAAGATCTCGTTTCGAAATTGCTGTCTTCTCAAGATATGATTTATTGTTATATAAAACCCACATCAACAAATGAACGCATCTGATGTTATAACACCTGAATTTGCTTTAGCGTAGGCTACATGTCACAGAATTTACGAAGAAAAAGTAGGTCCGTGACTAGCAGACGAATGCCGTATTACGAGGTAAGACTTGGGCTTCATTGCGAGCAGTTGTCAAGCGGAATAGGTCCAAAGGAGTCGCAAGTACAACTGCATATTAAAACACGATATCTCATAGTTTTTGTACCGATGAGAGAAAACATTGTGACAACCTGCTTAATAACTTGTTTGTCCGCATATGGAACGAAATACGTCACTGATTCCGCGATTCAGGGATCCGACAGTTTGGTAATAAACTGGTGGAGGTATGTGGCATTAGATGACTACGCACAGGTCATGTAATTCCCGTAATTAATGGTCCGCTGATTTGCGTAGTTGGTGGTGCCGTCCACAGCGACTCAGATGTGTTCCGTAGGATTCATATCAGGCGAATTTGGTTGCCGAGGCATCAACGTGAGTTCACTACAATGCTCCTGAAATCGCTGTAGCGAGGTTCTCGCTCCGAGACAGAGACAAATATGCTGCTGAAAGGTGACATAGCCGTAGGGGACGGTGGTTCGCAGATGACAGCGAGTCTTCGATTGCTACCATAGTTCCCACGCAAGCGCAGGAGAATGTCTCCCATAACATAATACTGCTCCCAACAGCCTGCGTCCGTGACGCGTTGCTCGTTTCGAGCCGCCGTTCACCTCGATGACGAGGTTTATAGAGACGACCAGCGACCTGTGTGATTCACCCGGAGAGCCGATACATTTGCATTTATCGACGGTCGAATCCCGATGGTCCCGTGACCACTGCAATGTAATTGAGTCAACACGTGAAAACGTAGGCGTGGTCTGCTGTGGAGCTCCGTGTTCAACAATGTGCGATAAACAGTGTGCTCCGAAATATTGTGCGTGCTCCAGCATTGTGCTCTTTCGGCAGAGGATAGTAATATACTTACAACTACCGCTTTAAACTTTCATATTCAGATGTTTACGTTCCAAAGACTCGTAGCGGCTCATTTGAGTTGCCGATGTACTCGTAGTACAAACAATCAAAACGCAATTTCTTTTAAATAAGCACACGACACATCATGAGTTGTTTTACTGTGCTCTGTGTTACAGACAAGTTTCCAGCAGAGTGGTAATGGAATGATTTAAAACTACAACACAGTTAATGGATATATTGAAATAAATGAATCTCTCTGGACAGAGTTAAATTTTATTTTATAACCTCACTGGCTCACCTAAACAATTATCCTCTTTACAATTCAGATTAATGTACGTGTAACTAAAATCCACGTGATGATTGCAGCATGCTGCCGAAATGCTTCGCGGTGCCGAATATTAGTATAGAGTAACTGAAGCAGTAAAAATTATTTCATAAGTCTATAACACAGTCACTAACCTCAACTATCTTATCATTTTCTTCTAGGCAGACACTGCAGCCACGATAAATTTGAAGAATGGCGTTATTCCACCAACCTGATGGAATAATGTCTTTCTTCAAAAATGGTTCAAATGGCTCTGAGCACTATGGGACTCAACTGCTGAGGTCATTAGTCCCCTAGAACTTAGAACTAGTTAAACCTAACTAACCTAAGGACATCACAAACATCCATGCCCGAGGCAGGATTCAAACCTGCGACCGTAGCGGTCTTGCGGTTCCAGACTGCAGCGCCTTTAACCGCACGGCCACTTCGGCCGGCATGTCTTTCTTCAACCACTTTCTTAGAATATGTATAAAATTAAGGACTGATGAGATTTTTAGTTGGCTTTGTTAATTGATTTTTCGGTCTGCACAAATACGCTGTACAAATTTTATAACTACTTGAGTAGGCACGAAATTTATTTCTCTTAGAATGAACGATTATCAGTCCAAGGACTTAAAAAAACTTTTTACATTTTTATCTATTTTCCTGAGGGGAAAGTAATTTTAATTGTGTTAAATATAGCAGTCATGTCTATAGTTTTTACTTGTTTGTTGTTACAGGCACATTTATGCTGAGAGGTGCTTACAGCCTGGAGTATTAACCTGGAGTATTCACCCGTCATTTTCATCATGTAGCAGTACTGACTTCAAGGAATTGGTGAGTTTCTACCAGATCCTTTCTACAAAAGTCACGAGTGAGTTGATCCTCAGTGACTTAGCATGGTCATGATGAGATTCTGATATTTAGGAAATGAGCCTTCAGCTCAAAGGACGGTTTAAACGCTATGTGTACACGAGTGAGAGGTACTTTCTCCATCTTCTCGTACTACGTGGAAGATGAACACCCCTGCCTTCCTTCGAACTGATAACGACCTCACTGAACCAGTAGTGCGGAGTTCATTCCATTTAAAGCGACCTCCTAGTATTTCTCTCAAAAAGGAAGTGTTTCCGTAGGTTAAAGACACAGTTTCAAAGAAATGCTAGGACTGAGAGAAGAAAAATAGAAAAAGTACTTTAAATAATCTAATCTCCAAACAAATGGTTTGAACTTTATTGTAGTTGGAAATAAATTTCAATATTTTCGGATATGGTGTTTTTATACCCCAGAGTACATTGTTTCAGGATACTATATTAATCATAATATACTATTCACTCATTCTGGACTTGATAGGCGGCTTTAGCATTCTCTTAATCACATTTGTTTACTGACTAAGAATGAGCGACTTGCTGTGGGAAGGTATATAAACGTGTCTCCAATATTTTAATAGTTTATTTTTTATGTTTATTGAATCATAATCTATACGCATGACATTGTCAATTGGAAAACTAAATTCATTATTCGCCTTAATGCAGTGTCTGTTTTAACTTTATGAAACAGAGGCATTCGTCACTCGATAGCAGTAAATTTATAGTCGCAGTGAGGGCATTATTTTTCACTATAGAGCAATACATTCTACAGTTATTTCGTATTACGCTGATATGATGATCGAGCGTTTGGTATTTCGAAAGTTTTTGATCTGTGCATATTTGTCTGTTTTTATTTTCTGGAGTGTAGTCTTCCATAGAGGTCGAACAGGGACGATGCATGCTACAGACAGGAAGAGAACAGCAACTTTTTAACACTGGAGCTAGAAAAGAATGACGAAGTGTAGGAACATAAAGTGAGTAACTGATAACGAAGTACCGAATTTAATAGGGGAGAAAAGAGCTGTATGGCAGAAGTTGGTTTATAGTTGGAAAAGATTCATAGTCTATATCCTAAGGCAATATGGAATAATTTTGGTAATGGAGGGAAGGATGTGTGTGCGTGTGTGTGTGTGTGTGTGTGTGTGTGTGTGTGTGTGTGTGTGTGTATGTGTGTGTGTCTTAGGGGTGACATGAGGGGGGGGGTTGGATGGAAGGATATTACTATAGTACAGGGAGACCAAGGTTTCACCACAGTAAGTAGTTTCGTGTGGATTTAGGTTGCAGTAGTTATGTAGAGATGAAGAGATTTGCACGGCATAGCCTGGCGTTGAGACCTGCATTTCGTCAGTCCTCCGAGATAATAACACATATAAATTTCTTCACATATGAATCTTGTAGGTAAGAAACGTAAGCCTTTATGAACATTGTAAAAAACGGTTAGTTACTTAATAATACAATTGATAATGTAGCACAAACAGGAAGAAGGTGTAGCATCCTTCCGTCGAACAGGTCGTTAGAGATGGAGCACAAACTTGCAATAGGGAAATGACGGGGAAGGAAATCAGCCCAACCCTTTTCAGAGGAAATGACCAGTGTTTGGCTTTAGCGATTTACGGAAATCACTGTAAACGTGTATCAGGATATCACAGGGCTTCGAACCATTTTCCTTCCGAATGTGATTTTGGCTAGCTAACTATGTGGTATCTCGCCTTCAATGATCAAACTATTCTCGTTTTTTTCCATCCTCAAAAGTCTCGGAACAGCGATGTTTATCTCGGTCGTCCTACCTTCCTACTTCCATGTCCCGGTTCGTAGTTCAGCCACGGGATCGGCATGTAGTTTCACTTTTGGCATGATTCGTGGTAGGGGTAGCCGGATACCGATCCCGCCCCACAACCTCTGGTCGTAACTTTTGTACCCCAAATCTGTCTTCGTCTGATGTTACCTCATGTGCAAGTGTGAGAACGTTTTCCGTTTGTGAATCGTATAGCTGAGGAGGGACGTGTATAACAGGCAAGTATTACCTAGCTGGATGAGGAAAACTGCCTAAAAACCACATCCACGCTGGCTGCCACACTGTCGACGTTGTGTTAGTCGTCGAAACTTACAGGAAGCAATATATCTAGCAAGGTGGAAATGGCTCTAAGCGCTATGGTACTTAACAGCTGAGGTCATCAGTCCCCTAGACTTAGAACTACTTAAACCTGACTAACCTAAGGACATCACACACATCCATGCCCGAGGCTGGATTCGAACCTGTGACCATAGCAGCAGCGCGGTTCCGGACTGAAGCGCCTAGAACCGCTCGGCCACAGCGGCCGGCAGCAATGTGGAGTCTGGGAATTATTTGCATTACGCTTTGCACGTCTTTCATATAACGTTTCTCACTGCACTTTTTTGATCACTCCTGTGACACTCTCTTGCTCACTTCATAAACTTGATGCAAATAGTACAGCTCTTTTTGGAAAATTTTCTCTCTCTTACGCTAACCCAACTTAGTAAAGATCCCAGATCGACCAACAGCTACACTAGGTGATCAAAAATATGTGGGAACCTGGCTGAAAATGACTTAGAAGTTCGTGGCGCCCTCCATCGGTAATGCTTCAATTTAATATGGTGTTAGCCGACCCTTAGCCTTGATGACAGGTTCCACTCTCGCATGCATACGATCAATCAGGTGCCGGATGGTTTCTTGGGGAATGGCAGCCCATTCTCCACGGAGTGTTGCACTGAGGAGAGGTGTCGATGTCGGTCGGTGAAGCCTGGCACAAAGACGGTGTTCCAAAACATCCCAAGGTGTTCTATAGGATTCAGGCAAGGACTTCGTTCAGGTCAGTCCATTACAGGGATGTTATTGTTATTGTCGTGTAATCACTCCGCCACGGGCTGTGCATTATGAACAGGTGCTCGAACGTGTTGAAAGATGCAATCGCCTTCCCCGAATTGCTCTTCACAACTGTGGGAAGAAGGAAGGTGCTTAAAAATCAGTGAAGGCCTATGCTCTGATAGTGCGACGCAAAACAACAAGGGGTGCAAGCCCCCTCGATGAAAAACACAACCACACCATAACACCACCGCCTCTGGATTTTACTGTTGGCACTACACGCGCTGGCAGATAACGTTCACCGGGCATTCGCCATACCCACACCCTGCCATCGGATCACGACATTGTGTACCGTGATTCGTCACTCCACACAACGTTTTTCCACTGTTCAATCGTCCAATGTTTATGGTTGTTACACCAAGCGAGGCGTCGTTTGGCATTTACCGGCGTGATGTGTGGCTTATGAGCAGCCGCTCGACCATGAAATCCAAGTTTTCTCACCTCCCGCCAAACTGTCGTAGTACTTGCAGTGGATCCTCATGCAGTTTGGAACTCCTGTGTGACAGTCTGGATAGATGTCTGCCTATTACACATTACGACACTCTTCAACTGTCGGCGGTCTCTGTCAGTCAGAAGACGGGGTCGGCCTGTACGCTTTTGTGTTGTACGTGTCCCCTCAGGTCTCCGTTTAACTGTCACATTGGAAACAGTGGACCTAGGGATGTTTAGGAGCGTGCAAATCTAGCGTACGAACTTATGACACAAGTGACTCCGAATCACCTGGCCACGTTCGATGTCCGTGAGCTCCGCAGAGCTCCCTATTCTACTCTCTCACGATGTCTGAGGTCGCTGATATGGAGTACCTGGCAGTAGGTGGTAGCACAATGCACGTAATATGAAAAAAGTATGTTTTTTGGGGTGTACGGACACTTTTGATCCCATAGTATATCAAGAATTGATGGAACGAGAGTGTGTTAATCATACTTTCTTCAGATTCTTCTAGTAAGTCGGAGTCTGGCATCAACATGCAGACAACACTTCCGGATATAAGCATAAAGAGGACGCTAGTGCCGTAAGCCCATGAACCGTAACTGAATAGCTTGTTAAACGAACTGTTTTTAGGTCAACATCCCAATCAAAATTGCAATTAAATTTTCTTACAGACTGCTGAAAATATTTTAACCCAATATAACGAAACGCATATGGTGAAATAAATACGTATTTACAGTAGTAAGATTGGCGGATCCAAAATATTATCGCAGATATCGACTCTATTTGTCTCTCTGCTTGCTTCACCTTACATTTGCTCATATTTAGAGTCAGTTACCAATCTTTGCGCCTGGCACCGATTGCCTAGAAGCCTCTCTGCATTTCGTTAAAAGTTTCTAACGACGTCGCCTCCCTGTACACACTTGCCTCAACAGCGGAGAGCTTGGTACGGCTGCACGCGTTATATGCTAGGTTATTTCTATATAGTATGTCGTGAACAGCAATAGCCTATTACCCTACACTAAGGTGCGTCGGACTGTAACTTTACCTCTGACGACGACAAGTAATTAAGAACACTGTACTATGCTCTGTTTGCTAGGAAATCATTACTTGAGTCGTAAATCTGCCCGGATATTCCATGTTATTCAGTCTCAGTGTTGCGTAAGAAGTAGGAAAGCAAAGAAGAAATGTGCAAAGAGAATTGAAGTTTACGTAGAGGAAACAAAAACTTTACTGTTTGCCGAGGACATCGTAATTTTGTCAGAAACCTTTAAGGATTTGGATGATCAGTTGAAGAGAGTATCAGGTGAACAGTAAAAATTAAACTATGTGAATTTGGAGAAATTATATTAAGAAATATGATGTTGAAACTAGTTGATGAATTTTGTTATTTGGGCAGCAAAGTAATAGGCGGTGCAGAAGGAAAGCGGATATAAAGAATAGACTGGCACCACCAAAAAAATTAAAAAAAAAAGCTCTTCGCAAAAAAAAATATGTATTAGATATTTAAGTTTCAGCAGACATTTTCTAAAATTTGTTTGGAATGCAGCAAATGTGGTAGTAAAAAGTGCACGAAAAACAAATCGGACAGACGAAAATAGAAGCATTAGAAATATGATGCTCCAGAAAAATGTTGAATTCTACGTTTCAGTACTTATGCAGCGATCAAGACACCGCAGAGGGTGTGCTAGTGTGAGAAGAAAAATCAAATCAGGCTTCAAAATGGAGATCATTACAATAGAACAATGAACGTAGTGCCAGTACTTTGTAAAATTTTAGTTATTCTGTCTTCTTTTCTAAAAATTTCCGTCACTATGTCATACGGAACTGACGTTTATGCAATTGTCTACCGATATTGCGATATAATGTATAGTGAAGTCGGAACTTTGACATAAAAACTATTGTTTAATTATCAGGCATCTTGGCCCCGATTCGATAATGTCGAGAGTAAAATTATTGGCAATCAGTTACTGTCACACCTGATATGCGAGCTGTTGGTACTATTCTCTACGAAATGGAGTACCAACACAGGTTGACTTCTTCTGACAGTTCGAATGTCGTGACGTGTATTTTATTCTTAGTAAAAATAGTATTATTTCTTGTTGTCACTACACTTCGCTGAACTGATGTGTAATGTTGAAATTTTTTTACAGAAGTGGATCAGATCTTCGCAGCATTCAAGGAACCCAACAACGAGCCAATGGAGGGACCTGAAGAAGTTGCCGACGGTCACCCAGAGGTGGAGAAGTCTATAGAGATTGGACAGAATAATGCGAACACCCGGCTAACATGTAGAGGACTATGTTTTGCATCCAAACCAGCTTGAGCGTTCCTGGAGATCTCGCCTACAAATACTGTGTGCCAGTTAGCAGAATTACATTCCATTATTCACAAATACACTGTTTCAGGAGAGATGCATGAGGAGCATAAGGAATCCTCATAGTTTTTATCACTGATCAGAATTACTAGATAAGATACAAATTAGATATTTGTGGGAAGTCTGAAGAACGTTATTTCACTCTAATAACCTTCAAAACAGTCTTGTAAATTTCCAGTGTGTGACCAGGAGAATTATCATATTGGCAGATTCATATGTTGCGGTGTACCATTTAATCAGCACTTCGAAACAAAATGGTTGGTTACCTTTCCCGTTACGATTCATTTCAAGCTGACCATCAGACCCACCGTAAACCAGTAAAAATGCTACATAGCCTTTACGATGCTACGGTGTTGAAATGATACTATATGGGCAACACGCTTTCTCAATGTTCTCCATATGCAGGGACATCTGCGACTGGGGCAGTGTACAGGAAAACACGCCGGACTGTATCTCCTGTACTATTACTCAAAGTGACCGAGGGTAGACTACATGACTCCGGCCTGATGGTCACGGGTTCAACCCCAGGTAGGAGCGGGGTTCTTCCTCGTTCCAGGCCCTCCAGGACTGTCCAGGCCCACTCAACTTGTTATCAGGCAGCATATCCCAGGGGTAAAAGGGGGCTGAGGCGGTGGCCGGACCAACCTCCCACCCTCTCTCTCCTCACCTAGTGTCGTGGCGTATGAAGGACTATGCTCTACCCGCAATGAGGCCAAAAGATCATTCACGAGTTAAGAGCCACAGCCTTTATCACTCAGACGTCCAGCTCTATCAATGTCTTGTTTGCGTAATACTGCTTTCGCTAGACTGTAGTCACATATTAAGTTCAGAGGTCACTTTCTGACGGTATTAGAGGTAATAGCACTCTAGCAGTTTGTTATACATGACAGAGCACAGCAGATTCAATGTGCCGCAAAATTATCATACTATCACGACGCTGGACACAGTAGCTCTGGATATTCCCAGTTCTCAGACATACCAATGTCTCGGGACACACTGATGAGTGTTACATAGTACGTAAGGAAAATAAACCATCAGGTTATAATTTGTGATTCTTATTGTTTACACTAGAGTATAGAGGGAAAATAAGACAATGTAAAATTATAAGTTGCAGATATTGTTTATACATGGATGTTCATATTATTCTGTCCAATCCCTGTAGATTTTAGCAAGCTGTCTATTAATGGTTTATCAATCAAAAATAAACACACAAAACTCCTAAGCTGACTTTTTATCTACCTTTTTCAACACTATGTTATTTCTACGAAACAGCAGAGATCGAGACCTTCAAATGACAAAAGGATTTCTCTGCTGTTAAAATGTATTTCAGCAAAGAGTGAAGAACAAACGTTTTTGCTTCCGTTACGTCGTAAAGAAACTGATTCCTGACGGAAGTCTCACAGGCAATGTATTTCTGCTATGTAACTAATTGTGTGCAGCGCCTGATGGCAGACGATCACCGCCGCACAGTGAAACACATCCGGCATTGAAACATGTGCCTAGCGATGGCCTTTGATTAGCAAGGATCACAACTTACTAGTAGCTTTCACTCTTCTTTTAAAACACAAAAAAGAATATATGTGTCAATATTATACAATTTAGAAATGGGTCTTGTAATGTGACAACGTGCCGTCTAGTGAATACCAGTCATAGTCAAGGCGCAATGGTATAGAAAGTGGACGCTTATGCCATCTGTGTGCCAGAATCGAAGGCAAAGCGGAAGTGCTTTCGCCTGGTGTCAGCTAAATTAAAGAACGCTATGTGGGAGGCAGTTCTGGCTTGTGCTGCACTCTGCCAGCGAAAAACAAAAGAATTAAACTAAATAATATTGTTATGTGTAGTAAAAATACAAATGTAATATTACTTTAATATATGAAAATGATTCTAATTGAATATTGTAATACTATGGTATGTTTAATTCCAAATAGAGAACTTGGCGTAATGTAAAATAATGTTTAGGTGTGTGAGGGGGGGGGGGGGGGGGGGGGGGAAATCCCCGAGAATGAGAACAGTGCACAGGTTGGCGCATAATATTGGCGGTAGAAGTAAGTTGGCGTAGCTCTGAGGCAGAACAAGTGTTAACTGGCGTAAAAGTGACTGCCGGTGTGTGCTACGGTAATGTTGCTAACACACCATTTAGAAGTGAGCTGAAAACAGATATGGATTTCGTTTATCATACGGCTACAAGCTAAATGGACACTAAGGCTTGTAAGACGCGGTATTTCGATGGAGATGGGCTGTGAGCGGCAAAATAGTAGTTTCCCGCTCTGAGCTATATGGTACTCCATGGTGCATTGCTGTGTTAATTGCGACGAGTTGCGTGTGCCAACGGCGAGGTGTGAAGGGACCAGTACCTCATCCAGCAGCGTATTGTGATCTCAATAACTAAAGAGGGCCATTGGTGAGCTCACTTCGGTAGCAACGAACTAGAAGTTATCTTACAAGAGAATCATTATGAACAGTGGTTGTTAAACTGACGCCATTACCAGTACATTTATATTTTGTGAATCAGTTTGTGTAATAGTCAAACCAAGTTCTGTACAGTGTGTAAAGTTTGGAGGCAATAATAATTTTGTGGTTTAAATTGCATTCCCCGACTGTAGTCAATTATTTAAAGGAAATAGTTCTTTATTACCCCATATCCAATGATTTCTATGTGCTGCAACATCAGTCAAAAGTTATGGTGCATGAGTATCGGCGTAGCTATATTGCAAGAGAAAATAGTCGGAATTAGCGCCGAAACTGCCAGCAGACGCCGCTTCATGCAAAGGATGGAAGATGCCAGGTACTGTGCCACCTTAATTACTATCCAGCTCAATATGGTGGCTTTTCAGTACCTTGCCATAGTCAAAAATTACTCGGTTCCGTCCGAGCAACGTGATTCTCAATTAGTGTTTTCAGTAACTATATTGACAAGCTGATCTATATTGTTCCTTAATTGAGCATTCAAGGAACTTTCTGCCTCCACAGTAGACATTGTGCCTTCAGCACAATGCAAGCTCAATAACATTAAATTCAGTTCAAAAATGGTCCTGAGCACTATGGGACTTAACAACTGTGGTCATCAGCCCAGTAGAACTTAGAACTACTTAAACCTAACTAACCTAAGGACATCACACACATCCATGCTCGAGGCAGGATCCGTACCTGCGACCATAGCGGTCACGCGGTTCCAGACTGAAGCACCTAGAACCGCACAGCCACACCGGACGGCCATTACAATTTTTTTTACATTAACCTAAAACAAGTTCAAGTGTTTATCATGTGTGTTTATGTATTGTGAAACGATTTGAGGCTGTGGTATTGTTTAAAATGAATAATGTCCTCCTGCTAAGCAATATCAAATATACAGAATTAATTGCTCCCTGTTCAGTCACTTCAAAGAGATTATCAGTGCTACTAATAATCAAATGTAGACGTAAAAATAAGTTTGTTATGCGCCATTATCATTATTTATTCCAAAAATTCCGTGTAGTAGCTGGATCACCATAGGGTGTCTATTCAAACCTATTATACGCGAGAGCCGCTTTCCGGACGTCTGATGCCGAATGGTCTACTAATAATACAGTAAATTCGGGTAGTGGCATCGCAGTCTCCACAATTTAAGAGGGGACGCTCACCTGTGGTGTCGATAGCACTCAAGTACAAAATCAGGCAACACAGTAGCAAAAACGTAGATTTATATGAAGTTGGATTAGTGAAAAACCCTATTCCAGCGTTCGCCTGAAGACATCTGGGCCATCACGGGGAATCTAAAGTAGGGTGGCTGGATATCGATCTGAACACGACTTCTGAATACCATTGCTTTCGGACGTGAGTCCTGAGTCGACAGTCAGAGTTTATTGTCCTTCTCGGCTTCGCAGGAGGTGAACTCGCATAGTTCCCTAACGCACCATCCGGTTATGCGAGGTGTACGAGTACATGTGTTCAACATCAGCTTATTATATCATATACTCCACCTTGCAGTGTTGAACTTAATTCCGAAGCAACGCGCTACATGGCAATGCTGCGACCTGTCCTGTATCAGACCTGGTTCTTACCGATTATATTAAATAAATTTTTACATGTACTCATTATTTGGTCCCTAAGCGTGGAAACGTCATTTTTTTCGCTGTTCTCAAAGAGCGAAAGTTCATCAATTACTGTGACCGAAAAACTTGATATTGCTTGCATTTTATACAATATAGTAACAATATTAAGAAATTACATCGTTTCGTGGACGTAGGTGATTTCATTATCGTTTCTGAAAACATACAGGTCCTGTCGAAAACTGCTATCAGTATTTAGGGGTCACATCAATAAAGCAAAAATGAAATGAAAAATTCATATGGATAAGTGGGCGGAAATCTTACTTTACTAATTATGAGCCAGTGTCTACTGGGAAGTCATTTAACGAGAAGCCGGCTTTCATGGACAAACATTTCTTGAACAATTCACTGCTCTGTTGTTTATGGTCTATCCGTGCGTCGAAGGGTGTACTTCACACTGATTGTGCCACTACGCTACTACTGTCTGTGTCCAAGTGCATGTTGGTGCATGTTATCGAGGCCTGTGCACAGGTAGAAGCGAACACACGCTTTGGTCAACTTTTTTTAAAGCCCTGAAGGCGCCTTCATGTCACTGGTGAAGTCACAGAAGATGAAGAGACTTGCATCTCCTCAGTCGTTCCACTTTCTGTTGCCTTTTCCGGTGTGGTCACTTAATCTACTGGTGTTTGACCTCAACCATCTGTACGGGAACTCGAACTGAACAGACCAGAATACGGAGATGGATTAGGGATATTGATAGGGTGAGTCTTGGTTCAAGCTGTTTACAACTTCTGGCCAAATTTACGTCCCAAGAGTGAAACACAGCGGGGCTTTGGTGATGATTTGGGCAGCCATATCGTGATATTTCATGCTCCCCATGGCAGTTCTGCAATGTTGTATTACTGCCAAGGATAATGCGGCAATTGTGAGTGATCAGATCCATCCCATGGTATAATGTTTGTTCCCCAATGCAGATTCCATGTCCAAAGTCTACAGGGACGCTGCTCACTCAGCTCGCATCGCCCGGGCCTGGGTTTCTGAGCATGAGGATGAATTTTCGCACCTCCCTTGGCCACCACAGTCACCGGATCTCATTGTCACTGAAACACTGTAGTCTACTTTGGAGAGATACATATGTGATAGTTATGCACCTGGTTACCTCAGGCTCGTCTGGTAGCTGCGCGGTCTGAGACACAATGTCACAGTTCGCGCGACTCCCCACATCAAAAGTCGGAGTCCTCCTTCGGGGATGGGTGTGTGTGTTGTCCTTATCATAAGTTAGTTTAAGTTAGTCACTGTAGGAGGATACAAGATGACTTGGACAGGATTTGTGATTGGTGTAAAGAATGGCAGCTAACTCTAAATATACACTCCTGGAAATTGAAATAATAACACCGTGAATTCATTGTCCCAGGAAGGGGAAACTTTATTGACACATTCCTGGGGTCAGATACATCACATGATCACACTGACAGAACCACAGGCACATAGACACAGGCAACAGAGCATGCACAATTTCGGCACTAGTACAGTGTATATCCACCTTTCGCAGCAATGCAGGCTGCTATTCTCCCATTTACACGATCGTAGAGATGCTGGATGTAGTCCTGTGGAACGGCTTGCCATGCCATTTCCACCTGGCGCCTGAGTTGGACCAGCGTTCGTGCTGGACGTACCGACCGCGTGAGACGACGCTTCATCCAGTCCCAAACATGCTCAATGGGGGACAGATCCGGAGATCTTGCTGGCCAGGGTAGTTGACTTACACCTTCTAGAGCACGTTGGGTGGCACGGGATACATGCGGACGTGCATTGTCCTGTTGGAACAGCAAGTTCCCTTGCCGGTCTAGGAATGGTAGAACGATGGGTTCGATGACGGTTTGGATGTACCGTGCACTATTCAGTGTCCCCTCGACGATCACCAGTGGTGTACGGCCAGTGTAGGCGATCGCTCCCCACACCATGATGCCGGGTGTTGGCCCTGTGTGCCTCGGTCGTATGCAGTCCTGTTTGTGGCGCTCACCTGCACGGCGCCAAACACGTATACGACCATCATTGGCACCAAGGCAGAAGCGACTCTCTTCGCTGAAGACGACACGTCTCCATTCGTCCCTCCATTCACGCCTGTCGCGACACCACTGGAGGCGGGCTGCACGA
Source organism: Schistocerca piceifrons (assembly GCF_021461385.2). NCBI lineage: Eukaryota > Metazoa > Arthropoda > Insecta > Orthoptera > Acrididae > Schistocerca > Schistocerca piceifrons. The sequence goes on along the minus strand of NC_060144.1, from coordinate 535,519,531 downwards.
TGTTGGGACGTGAGCGGAAGACGGCCTAACGGTGTGCGGGACCGTAGCCCAGCTTCATGGAGACGGTTGCGAATGGTCCTCGCCGATACCCCAGGAGCAACAGTGTCCCTAATTTGCTGGGAAGTGGCGGTGCGGTCCCCTACAGCACTGCGTAGGATCCTACGGTGTTGGCGTGCATCCGTGCGTCGCTGCGGTCCGGTCCCAGGTCGACGGGCACGTGCACCTTCCGCCGACCACTGGCGACAACATCGATGTACTGTGGAGACCTCACGCCCCACGTGTTGAGCAATTCGGCGGTACGTCCACCCGGCCTCCCGCATGCCCACTATACGCCCTCGCTCAAAGTCCGTCAACTGCACATACGGTTCACGTCCACGCTGTCGCGGCATGCTACCAGTGTTAAAGACTGCGATGGAGCTCCGTATGCCACGGCAAACTGGCTGACACTGACGGCGGCGGTGCACAAATGCTGCGCAGCTAGCGCCATTCGACGGCCAACACCGCGGTTCCTGGTGTGTCCGCTGTGCCGTGCGTGTGATCATTGCTTGTACAGCCCTCTCGCAGTGTCCGGAGCAAGTATGGTGGGTCTGACACACCGGTGTCAATGTGTTCTTTTTTCCATTTCCAGGAGTGTAGATAAATGTAAATTAATGCAGATTAATAGGAAAAAGAATCCCGTAATGTTTGAATACTCCATAGTAGTGTAGCGCTTGACACAGTCACATCGATTAAATATTTGGGCGTAACATTGCAGAGCGATATGAAGTGGGACAAGCATGTAATGGCAGTTGTGGGGAAGGTGGATGGTCGCCTTCGGTTCATTGGTAAAATTTTGGGAAGATGTGGTTCATTTGTAAAGGAGACCGTTTATAAAACACTAATACGACCTATTCTTGAGTACCGCTCGAGCTGGAATCCCTATCAGGTCGGATTGAGGGAGGACATAGAAGCAATTCAGAGGCGGGCTGCTAGATTTGTTACTGGTAGGTTTGATCATCATGTGAGTGTTATGGAAATGCTTCAGGAACTCGTGTGTGAGTCTCTAGAGGAAAGGAGGCGTTCTTTTCGTGAATCGCTACTGAGAAAATTTAGAGAACCAGAATTTTGAGGCTGACTGCAGTACAATTTTACTGCCGCCAACTTACATTTCGCGGAAAGACCACAAAGATAAGAGAGATTAGGGCTTGTACAGAGGCATATAGGCAGTCATTTTTTCCTCGTTCTGTTTGGGATTGGAACAGGGAGAGAAGATGCTATTTGTGGTACGAGGTACCCTCCGCCACGCACCGTATGGTGGACTGCGGAGTATGTACGTAGATGTAGATGTAGGTTAGGTAGTGTGTAAGCCTAGGCAGCGATGATCTCAGCAGCTTGGTCCCACTGGAGCTTACCACAAATCTCCTAATTTTCGTACCCTCAACTTGCCACTATTTTGGAGGGAGTGTAAGATTCCCTTCAAAACCTTACAGGTCCTGTCTGTATTTATCCACTCCGACGTAAGTGGACTCTGCTTTGAATGCCAATGCTTTTCCTACACTGCATTTGGCGTAGTAATGCGTTACTCTTGTAGTGTTTACATATTTTTGTCAACCACTTTATCTGCAACAAACTAATAATACAATAGAGAATTTAAAAAATTCTTTGGTATTCTTTTCTACACAGAGAATTATTGAAAGCCTCTCATGTAAAATGTTTTTAAGTGACTAATACTCTCTTCCCTACAAGTCTATAAAGCATACATAAATGCTGAATTCAACGAATCATCCACAGTCCCGGGATTAGAGAGAGGAAATGTTTTTATCCTTGGCATATGGCATTAACGTCAGCAAGGCAAGAGATACTTTCAGGATGAAGCAGGCTATGGCTGATCAAGACGATGGGGGGGAATCGGCGATACGTCTTAGTCAGTGTGTTGGCCGGACTGTCCCCTGGGGCAGTCGAATACGCCCGTCTTGTACACGGTTATGCGCCTCCTACTATCGCACCGCCGTTTTAAGTAATCAAATGGGCCACGTATCTTGGCAACGTATGTACACATCAGAGAGTCTGTCCGCCTGCCTGATGTGAACGCAAAAACATGTTTATGCAAATGTACATTCACCCACTTTAAGCAACTGCACCCCGTCCCCTCCCCCCATGAACCATGGACCTTGCCATTGGTGGGGAGGCTTGCGTGCCTCAGGGATACAGACAGCCGTACCGTAGGTGCAACCACAATGGAGGGGTATCTGTTGAGAGGCTAGACAAACGTGCGATTCCTGAAGAGGGGCAGCAGCCTTTTCAGTAGTTGCAGGGTCAACAGTCTGGATGATTGACTGAACTGGCGTTGTAACACTAACCAAAACGGCCATGCTGTGCTGGTACTGCGAACGTCTGAAAGTAAGGGGGAAACTACAGCCGTAATTTTTCCCGAGGGCATGCAGCTTTACTGTATAGTTAAATGATAATGGCGTCCTGTTGGGTAAAATATTCCGGAGGTAAAATAGTTCCCCATTCGGATCTCCGGGCGGGGACTACTCAGGAGGACATTATCAGGAGAAAGAAAACTGGCGTTCTATTGGTTGGAGCTTGGAATGTCAGATCCCTTAATCGGGCAGGTAGGTGAGAAAATTTAAAAATGGAAAGGATAGGTTAAAGTTAGATATAGTGGGAATTATTGAAGTTCGGTGGCAGGAACAAGACTTCGGTCAGGTGAATGCAGGGTTATAAATACTGAATCAAATAGCGATAATGCAGGAGTAGGTTTAATAATGAATAAAAAAAAGGAATGCGGGTAAGATACTACAAACAGCATAGTGAATACATTATTGTGGCTAAGATAGATACGAAGCCCACACCTACCACAGTTGTACAAGTTTATATGCCAACTAGTTCCGCAGATGACGAAGAGATGGATGAAATGTATGATGAGATAAAAGAAATTAGTGAAGGGATACGAAAATTTAGTAGTCATGGGTGACTGGAACCGGATAGTAGGAAAAGAAAGAGTAGGAAACGTAGTAGGTGAATATCGAATGGGGGTAAGAAATGAAAGAGGAAGCCACCTGGTAGAATTTTGCACAGAGCACAACTTAATCACAGCTAACACTTGGTTCAAGAATTATAAAGGAAGGTTATATACATGGAAGAAGCCTGGTGATACAGACAGGTTTCAGATAAATTATATAATGGTAAGACGTAGATCTATGAACCATGTTTTAAATTGTAAGACACTTCCAGCGGCAGATGTGGACTCTGACCACAATATATTGGTTATGAACTGTAGATTAAAACTGAAGAAACTGCAAAAAGTTGGAATTTAAGGAGATGGGACCTGGATAAAATGATAGAACCAGAGGTTGTAGAGAGTTTCAGGCAGAGCACTAGGGAAAGATTGACAAGAATGGGGCAAAGAAACACAGCAGAAGAAGAATGGGTAGATTTGAAAGATGAAATAGTGAAGGCAGTAGAGGATCAAGTAGGTAAAAAGACGAGAACTAATAGAAATCCTTGGGTAACAGAAGAGATATTGAATTTAATTGATGAAAGGAGAAAATACAAAAATGCAGTAAACGAAACAGGCAAAAATGAGTACAAACGTCTCGAAAATGAGATCGACAGGAAGTGCAAAATGGCTAAGCAGGGATGGCTAGAGGACAAATGTAAGGATGTAGAGGCGCATACCACTAGGCGTAAGATAGATACTGCCTACAGGAAAATTAAAGAGACCTTTGGAGGAAAGAGAACCACTTGTATGAATATCAAGACCTCAGATAGAAACCCAGTTCTAAGCAAAGACGGGAAAGCTGAAGAGTGGAAGGAGTACATAGAGGGTCTATACAAGGGCGATGTACTTGAGGACAATATTATGGAAATGGAAGAGGACGTAGATGAAGATGAAATGGCAGATATGATACTGCGTGAAGAGTTTGACAGAGCACTGAAAGACCTAAGTCGAAACAAGGCCCCGGAAGTAGACAATATTCCATTAGAACTACTGACTGCTTTGGGTGAGTCAGTCTTGATAAAACTCTACCATATGGTGAGCAAAATGTATGAGACAGGCTAAATACCCTCAGACTTCGAGAAGAATATAATAAATCCATGATGTGAAAAATGGCGAACTATCAGTTTAATAAGCCACGGCTGCAAAATAGTAATAAGAATTCTTTACAGACGAATGGAAAAACTGGTAGAAGCCGACCTCGGGGAAGATCAGTTTGGATTCCGTAGAAATGTCGGAAAACGTGAGGCAATACTGACCCTACGACGTATCTTAGAAAACAGATTAAGGAAAAGCAAACCTACGTTTCTAGCATTTGTAGACTTAGAGAAAGCTTTTGACAATGTTGACTGGAATACCCTCCTAACAAATTCTGAAGGTGGCAAGGGTAAAATACAGGGAGAGAAAGGCTATTTACAATTTGTACAGAAACCAGATGGCAGATATAAGAGTCGAGGGGTATGAAAGGGAAGCAGTGGTTGGGAAGGGAGTGAGAGAGGGTTGGAGCCTATCCCCGATGTTACTCAATCTGTATATTAAGCAAGCAGTAAAGGCAACAAAAGCAAAATTCGCAGTAGGAATTAAAATCCAAGGAGAAGAAATAAAAACTTTGAGGTTCGCCGATGACATTGTAATTCTGTCAGAGACAGCAAAGAACCTGGAAGAGCAGCTGAACGGAATGGACAGTGTGTTGAAAGGAGGATATACAATGGACATTAACAAAAGCAAAACGAGGATAATGGAATGTAGTCGAATTAAATCGGGTATTGCTGAGGGAATTAGATGGGAATGAGACACTTAAAGTAGTAAAGGAGTTTTTCTATTTGGGGAGCAAAATAACTGATGATGGTCGAAGTAGAGAGGATATAAAATGTAGTGGGAAGGATATAAAATGTCGACTGGCTACGGCAAGAAAAGCGTTTCTGAAGAAGAGAAATTTGTTAACATCGGGTATAGATTTAAGTGTCAGGAAGTCGTTTCTGAACGTATTTGTGTGGAGTGTAGCCCTGTATGGAAGTGAAACGTGGACGATAAATAGTTTGGACAAGAAGAGAGTAGAGGCTTTCGAAATGTGGTGCTACAGAAGAATGCTGAAGATTATATGGGTAGATCACATAAATAATGAGGAGGTATTGAATAGAATTGGGTATAAGAGGAGTTTGTGGCACAACTTGATTAGAAGAAGGGATCGGTTGGCAGGACGTATTCTGAGGCATCAAGGGATCACCAATTTAGTATTGGAGGGTAGCGTGGAGGGTAAAAATAGTGGAGGGAGACCAAGAGATGAATACACTTAACAGATTGAGAAGGATGTATGGTGCAGTAGGTACTGGGAGATGAAGAAGCTTGCACAGGATAGAGTAGCATGGAGAGCTGCACCAAACCAGTCTCTGAACTGAAGACCACAACAACAGCAACAAGCGACTGTACGCGATCTGTATCATTTGTCGCTAGAGAAAATTACGCAGTGCAATGAATTCATAACCTGAAAACACTCCCCTCCCCACCTCCCACAAACATACATATATCGAATAGGTCAGTGTTTTCAAAAGTGCTGCTGCTAGTCCACACAATGACAAAACCGAAATTCGCTGCTCAGGCATAACTGATAATTGTTTAAGTAACTTAGCGAAGTATCACTACTACAACTCAATTTTAAAGTAAACCTGTCATCGAACAAAAAATTGGTTTGGACACCACAGTGTTCCGCTGGTCCTGCCTATGGTAGACATGGTATCTATATCCTTGGCTTCCTCCAATCTTTCGTCTGACTTATCCAACCAGCTATGAGGGGTGGACACCAAATCACGATGCATCTGGACGTCTTCCAGATTTACAAACACTACCAGACGTTAAGTAATTGCTCAGCGACCAAAAATCTGCTACTGATAGAGAACAAAGCGCACAGATCCTTAGATCAGAAGTCTGGTGGTTAATCACTTTATTTCTTTCATCTGTTTAGAACGGTCTATGCTGTTTTACACATCCATCAGGTTATTTACGATAAATGGGTAAGAAAGGTGACAATAGCACATATTTGCACTCACGAGAATATACGAATCACTAACTGCAGGAAGGAAACATGTAAAAAATTTGTAAAATTTGTTTCATTGTGTCAAAGCAGTCCAACTGGGTAGGTGCATCGTTTGCGGCTGATAAAGAACATGTCCACATTCAACAAACTGCCTGTAACAACAACTATAATTCACCGCTTCCTGCAGGTATGGAGCATGTCCTAGAAGTGTTTCCTTTCTGCTGTAGATAACGTTTCCCGTACACAACGCTAGTGCGTGAACACAGCTCGATTGGACGGATCGGAATATATATGATCACACAGCTTTTTAAACATCTGATCTATTTCCAGTCTGTAGTTTATACAGACAATATGGCTTATTTTATTAACTTCTTTCGTGAATTATTATTTTTGTCGGCAAATTATTACCGTTCATAATGAGATCAACTGAAGAAGAAGGAACTGAGGTAAAGAAAAGAAACAAGGAAACCATTAATGTTGACATATACAAGAGAAACACAATCAAGAAAGCTAATTTTTCAGGCAGTTTAAGAAAGATACACCAGCCACCTCAGTGTATGATACACATCAACGGCATACGGGCCGATGGCTTTCATTTAAGCAGTACTCAGATGAATATAGAGCTTTGTATGGAACCTGTCTACAAATCCAAAAAAAAACTAAAAAATTTATGGATGCCACTTGTTGTTGTTGTTGTGGTTTTCAGTCCTGAGACTGGTTTGATGCAGCTCTCCATGCTACTCTATCCTGTGCAAGCTTTTCATCTCCCAGTACCTATTGCAACCTACATCCTTCTGAATCTGCTTAGTGTATTCATCTCTTGGTCTCCCTCTACGATTTTGACCCTCCACGCTGCCCTCCAATACTAAATTGGTGATCCCTTGATGCCTCAGAACATGTCCTACCAACCGATCCCTTCTTCTGATCAAGTTGTGCCACAAACTTCTCTTCTCCCCAATCCTATTCAATACTTCCTCATTAGTTATGTGATCTACCCATCTAATCTTCAGCATTCTTCTGTAGCACCACATTTCGAAAGCTTCTATTCTCTTCTTGTCCAAACTATTTATCGTCCATGTTTCACTTCCATACATGGCTACACTCCATACGAATACTTTCAGAAATGACTTCCTGACACTTAAATCAATACTGGATGTTAACAAATTTCTCTTCTTCAGAAACGCTTTCCTTGCCATTGCCAGCCTACATTTTATATCCTCTCTACTTCGACCATCATCAGTTATTTTTCTCCCCAAATAGCAGAACTCCTTTACTACTTTAAGTGCCTCATTTCCTAATCTAATTCCCTCAGCATCACCCGACTTAATTAGACTACATTCCATTATCCTTGTTTTGCTTTTGTTGATGTTCATCTTATATCCTCCTTTCAAGACACTGTCCATTCCCCTCAACTGCTCTTCCAAGTCCTTTGCTGTCTCTGACGGAATTACAATGTCATCGGCGAACCTCAAAGTTTTTATTTCTTCTCCATGAATTTTAATACCTACTCCGAATTTTTCTTTTGTTTCCTTTACTGCTTGCTCAATATACAGATTGAACAACATCGGGGAGAGGCTACAACCCTGTCTTACTCCCTTCCCAACCACTGCTTCCCTTTCATGTCCCTCGACTCTTATAACTGCCATCTGGTTTCTGTACAAATTGTAAATAGCCTTTCGCTCCCTGTATTTTACCCCTGCCACCTTTAGAATTTGAAAGAGAGTATTCCAGTCAACATTGTCAAAAGCTTTCTCTAAGTCTACAAATGCTAGAAACGTAGGTTTGCCTTTCCTTAATCTTTCTTCTAAGATAAGTCGTAAGGTCAGTATTGCCTCACGTGTTCCAGTGTTTCTACGGAATCCAAACTGATCTTCCCCGAGGTTGGCTTCTACTAGTTTTTCCATTCGTCTGTAAAGAATTCGTGTTAGTATTTTGCAGCTGTGACTTATTAAGCTGATAGTTCGGTAATTTTCACATCTGTCAACACCTGCTTTCTTTGGGATTGGAATTATTATATTCTTCTTGAAGTCTGAGGGTATTTCGCCTGTTTCATACATCTTGCTCACCAGATGGTAGAGTTTTGTCAGGACTGGCTCTCCCACGGCCGTCAGCAGTTCCAATGGAATATTGTCTACTCCGGGGGCCTTGTTTCGACTCAGGTCTTTCAGTGCTCTGTCAAACTCTTCACGCAGTATCATATCTCCCATTTCATCTTCATCTACATCCTCTTCCATTTCCATAATATCGCCCTTGTATATACCCTCTATATACTCCTTCCATCTTTCTGCTTTCCCTTCTTTGCTTAGAACTGGGTTTCCATCTGAGCTCTTGATATTCATACAAGTCGTTCTCTTATCTCCAAAGGTCTCTTTAATTTTCCTGTAGGCGGTATCTATCTTACCTCTAGTGAGATAGGCCTCTACATCCTTACATTTGTCCTCTAGCCATCCCTGCTTAGCCATTTTGCACTTCCTGTCGATCTCATTTTTGAGACGTTTGTATTCCTTTTTGCCTGTTTCACTTACTGCATTTTTATATTTTCTCCTTTCATCAATTAAATTCAATATCTCTTCTGTTACCCAAGGATTTCTACTAGCCCTCGTCTTTTTACCTACTTGATCCTCTGCTGCCTTCACTATTTCATCCCTCAAAGCTACCCATTCTTCTTCTACTGTATTTATTTCCCCCATTCCTGTCAATTGCTCCCTTATGCTCTCCCTGAATCTCTGTACAACCTCTGGTTCTTTTAGTTTATCCAGGTCCCATCTCCTTAAATTCCCACCTTTTTGCAGTTTCTTCAGTTTTAATCTACAGGTCATAACCAATAGATTGTGGTCAGAGTCCACATCTGACCCTGGAAATGTCTTACAATTTAAAACCTGGTCCCTAAATCTCTGTCTTACCATTATATAATCTATCTGATACCTTTTAGTATCTCCAGGGTTCTTCCATGTATACAACCTTCTTTCATGATTCTTAAACCAAGTGTTAGTTATGATTATGTTGTGCTCTGTGCAAAATTCTACCAGGCGGCTTCCTCTTTCATTTCTGTCTCCCAATCCATATTCACCTACTATGTTTCCTTCTCTCCCTTTTCCTACACTCGAATTCCAGTCACCCATGACTATTAAAACATTGAATTTATGTTCCGGTAGAAAAGATGCATATTCGACTTCAAAGAGAGATGATACTGAAGAGAATGTTAAAGAGTATGTATTTGTTTTGATGTAATAACATTCAAAATGTATTTTATTTCAGGAAAGTATCTGTATTGTCATAATATAAGGCGCTCAATTTATGTTCCACGTTGTTTACTTCAAAAATGGGATATTTCCGGCTGAAAAAAAGAGCTTTCAAGCTGATGATAACTCAAAGTTTGTTAAAAATTACATACTCTAAAACACCGTGCAACTACATATTCTTAGAAAAAATACAGAGTAATTTCGCTTTAGAGTGGCTATAAAAAGCAGTTTTTTCTCTCTCCTGCAAAATGTGTAAAAGTCGTCTTGTTCCCTTTCTGCACTTAGCAGTTTATATTCTTGGTAATCAACAGAAACGTCTGCTTGCTTAACTGAGTGGTTACGTGTTTGCCTCCCATGAACTGGGCCCGGGTTCGATTCCCGACAGCGTGTTGTGTTGCCCTTATCATTTCATTCTCCTCATAGGCCGCAAGTTGCCCAATGTGGCGCCGAATGAAGTAAGACACACTTAGGACATCCAGCCAACAATGCCATAGGATCATTTCACCTTCATCAGAAATAAATTTCAGTTTCTTTCTCCCGTAATAATTTATGTTCTATCTTGATACAGCTGTCTGAATTTAACCAGATTAACTACAGTAACTGTCACAAAATATGTGTTATCTTAAAAAACAGACGTGTGACAACAACATGAACTTGTATTATTCACGTTAATGATATGACGACTACTGTAGATAAAAGTGCTTCGTCCAAGTTTTTGTAAATAGTTTTACAATAAAACTAAGTGGTAAATACAACAAATTATTCTCCTCACTTTCATAACAAAACTGAAAAAAATTCGGGTTCCAGAGCTACTGTAAATAATTCTCATTTATCAGCTGCATTCTCGTCCACAATCTCAAAACAAAACAAAAATGGTTCAAATGGCTCTGAGCACTATGGGACTTAACGGTCATCAGTCCCCTAGAACTAAGAACTACTTAAACCTAACTAACCTAAGGACATCACACACATCCATGACCGAGGCAGGATTCGAATCTGCGACGGTAGCGGTCACGCGGTTCCAGACTGAAGTTCCTAGAACCGAACGGCCACGCCGGCCGGCAATCTCAAAACAAATCAGCATTTTAGCTACCTAGCCTCTGAGCTGCAAAGAGTAAAAGGCAACTGACACGAAGAACTGAGCATGTTGTGAGCCCAGTGGCGTTGCAAATGTCCGTCATATTCAAACATGAGCTCTGCAACTGGCTTGTGCCACCTATAAGAAACAAACAGCCATCCAGAACGTGCAGAATGACCAAAAGCTATGACGTGTGCCACTTTCGGAAATCCGTGTTTCTGTACAGAATAGATAACAGCGACCTGATTTAGCTACACTCGTCAGAAAAACTATATTCGCTTCTGTACACAGTGATCTTTATAGACGTAGTGTGTATCCTCTAGCTATCCCTTGCATCAGATATGATACATCGTTTCCAAGCACGTTTGTTCGCAAAATGATCTTATTTAGTTTGAACGTGAACTGTAACGTATTTCACACACTCTGCATAACAACCACGTCAATTACTTGTCACTTTCAGAATAAACACTATATATCTCAGGAGTAACCAACCAAGACTCCTTGAAAGATACGCTGGTATGTTTGATTTAGCTTTATTTAAATCAAAAACGGTGCCAAAAAGTTGTTAACAACACTTGATTCCAATTTATTAAAGAAAATCAAACGGAACAATGTGAGTGTACAAGGGACCTGGGTACATTAGAATGTTTCAAACTGATTGTATAATGGTGAGGTCGAGAATTGGAAACCAGATTTAATGGTGAGGTCGAGAATTGGAAACCAGATTTTAAACTGTAAGACATTTCCATGGACACATATGGACTCTATTATTATTCCGGCAGGGTGGGTTAACAGTCGCGTTGCGTTGCGTAAATGTTTGATCACTTTCTCTCGTCGTACTGTGCACTACACTACGGCGTCCGATCACCAGCCCGCTTATCTGCATACGTAAATACTGTTCAGACGGCGTTAAAAGCAGCGTCGAAGAAAAACACCGTCAATACATACGTTTGTGAAGTACGCGTAAACTCTGGTAGCAAGCTGTCCTGTAATATTTTATAACAAATTTCGGGTGGAGGGCGATTGCTTCTTCTCTTTAGAAAAATGGCAAAATTTTGCAACGAGCTCTTTTATTTCTTTAGGTTCAAAATTAGACACTTGCCATCAGCCTGTATTTAATTAACGAATAACACCACTGTCCTCAGCTCACAGTTCATGTAACCCAGTACACATGCAAGGCAGCCAGGAATGTACTTGACTCCGACCCGAAATATTACACAATGTACAGTCATTACTCTGCTACAATATACAGGTTTCACATTAGGTCCTTTTTCAGTGGATTTCTAACAAAGAAATTGCTCGCAAAATATTCCATAGACGAATATGAAACATACCACGTGCAATTTTACAAAGGCCGAAAGTTCACACGCGTTTATCTCTTTAACAATTCACTTCACCAAGCTCAAATTTTCACAATCTGTCCGTGAATGCAACTGCCTTCACGCCATTACAGTCCGGACGCGAGAAACCAGTAACGTCTTCATTTTACTCTTAATGTAGACGGACACGTCCAACATGACCTGTACGTCCGATTCCTAGTCAGCGACTGCCTCCCTGCCGTTTCTTCCAGGGCCTATAACTACGTGGAATGCGCGGGAAATACTCAACTCCGATTGGTTGTTCAAAATCACCAGGCAATCAAAACCATCCTTCGAGTTATTTCTCGTGCTAAAACGGTCTTACACCAATCAACATTCACAGATGCATTTACGTCACTTCATCATGCAAATATTAATAAATTGTTCAACAAAACCAAACGAAAACTAATCTTGAAATGACTTTAGAAAATCATTATTCTGCAAATGGCTATTCTGGCTGCCTTCTTACAAAAGCAAATACCCTTGGACACACGTCATCAGCAAGGTAGGGAAATTACAGCTTTCATTGCAACTGCTTGCTTCACACTTTCCCATGACATAGTTACGTAATGTTTAACATCAGATAATACTGAATCTTTACGTATGTCCCACATATACACTCTCACTCGCTCTCATTTATTCACACAACAAAAGAAATAGTTATTAAATAAATATTAATTCTTTCTGAATTCTGTGTTACGAAAACGAAAAATAGTGAACGATTTTAATTATAAAATATCTAAATAAACTGTTCTGCCATTTAGTGAACTTCAGTAATAATTCCAAATGATACTAAAAGAGAAACTGCTCTGAATCCTAACTGACTTTAATCTTACAAGTGTCGGTTTGGGGTATTTTAGGTAATTTTCTCTAACTCTGAAAGTATGCCAGCTAGAAAGCAGAGATTTTTACACACTCTTCTTTTTAATAACAAAGGGCAGTATATTGACTTCTAACTAAATTGAATAATATTTAATATAGTTTATTTAGATTATTAGGGGCTTCAATATTCCGTCGCTCGAACTGACACAGGTACCACTTCCCACGGCTAGGCTAGCGACTGGTACGAATGAGTCACGCTAAGATACAAGCGGCTGTTTCTATCATCGCCAGCAGCTGCAAAGCTACGAGCCGTACTGCAAAGTAGTGCAATAAATGGTATTGCGTATTGCCTTGCGACGTTACATAACCATATCTGATTGATTTAAACTACAATATAAAGCTGAATAAATTGCAAAAATGTATGAAATTAATTAAATGGGACCTGGATAAATTGGAAGAGTCAGGGATTGTTCAAAGATTCAGAGTAATCGTTAGATAACGATAAACTAAAAAAGGGGGAAAGGAAAGCGACATAAGACTAATGTGTAGCTTTCACAGTCCAAATAGTGAAAACAATGGAGGGCTAAATATCTAAAACGACAAGGCCTAACGGAAATCTTTAGATATCTCAGGGGATATTGAATTTAAATGAAGAAAGGAGGAAGTAACGAAACGAAGGAAGTGAAACGGAATACAGACTTCGAAAAACGAGATTAACGGGAAATATGGAATGGCTAATAAGGATGGGTAGATGTCGAAGTCTATAGAAGCATGCACAACTAGAGCAAAGATAGATGCCGGCTGTAGGAAAATAATGAGGCCTTTGGAGAAAAGAGAAGCAGTGGTACGAAAATCAAGAGCTCTGGTGGCAAGCCAATACTAAGCAAAGAAGTGAAAACTAAAAGATGGAAGGAATATATAGAAGGCCTAAATTAAATTTCTTCCGAACAGGTCATGGAGGCCCAACGGTACCGACCGGCCGTAGTGTTATCCTCAGCCCATAGGCGTCACTGGATGCGGATGTGGAGGGGCATGTGGTCAGCACACCGCTCTCACTGCCGTATGTCAGTTTCCGAGACCGGAGCCGCTACTTCTCAATTAAGTAGCTACTCAGTATGAGTCACAAGGGCTGAGTGCACCCCGCTTGCCAACAGCGCTCGGCAGACTGGATGATCACCCGTCCAAATACTAGCCCAGTCCGATAGCGCTTAACTTCGGTGATCTGACGGGAATCGGTGTTACCACTACGGACAGGTCGCTATATAGAAGGCCTAAAAAAGAGAAATGAAGTTTAAGGCAAAATTAGAGAAACAGAAGAGCAAATTTCGGTGTGACGACCCAAAGAGCTACGCCAGTTAACGTGCACCAAGTAGCAAGAATAAATTAACTTTAATTATGCTCTTAAATTATTACCCCAAACTGTCTTTCGGACTTGAACCAACACGACTTGGTTCCATTCCATCGATAGTCATTGACGTAGCACTGGGAAAGTCTTGACGAGGGCAATGCCGTAAGGGTTGGAGAACTGTAGGACTCGGACACGGTTCAGGAGAGAGGACCCGGCGAATCAGGATGTGGCTTGAATGTGGACCGGTCGCGGACGCGGGTGGCGCGATCCGGGAGACACGGTGTGTTGCACACTGGCAGATGCGCCGTGGGTGCGGCCGAGGTAGATCTCAGAGTGGTGAAACTCGAATGAGAGCCAGAGTGAAGACTCGGTACACGAGTCAAGGCGAAGGCGTCCGAGGGCTGTATGGAGAAGTCGCACGAGGCGCGGAGTGGAGACTTGGACGCGACTACGAGCGAAGGACTGCACTGGAGCGGCGGAAGATCCGACTGAGTGACTGTTGGTGCAAAAACAGACATAATGTCTGATGAGATACCGCAATCACTGGCTATACAATGTTACTTATAATCCGTCTTGATTGCAAAATGTTTATTCACATAATCTAGAACCATTTTCGGATCTGAAACGATAAAGATACTAATTTACTATTTCACAAATGCAAAACTTTTTTCATGGTGTCCGATCAACATCAAATGTACCAGAACGTACCTGCAATTTCGGCCACAGGAGTAACCCGTCCACACTCAGCAAACTTCACATGCTGCGTCACATAAAATTGGCTGGCAGAATGCTCGTCATTTATATCAATTATAAAACCTATTACCGACCAGTAGCGTCTAGTACATTTGTTACATTACATATGCACATACTGCATAAGTAGAATTTTGTAATTTACTTTTATCTCTAAAAATACTTAATTAAAATCTGTAGATGTCAAGGTTAAAATCTGTACTTGTCAAAATTAAAATACACAATATAATTATCATTTTTGTTCGATCTAAATCAAAGGGCGATTTCTATATTCATGGCACGGGTGTAGACTTGTCTCCCTCCGTGGTCTGCTTCCGTGGTTCCCGGTATTTCGGTACTGTGCCGCGAGCCGTTCACTTGTCTGAGTGTCCATCGCCGTGGGTAAGAGGGCCGTGCAGGAGGGCCCCGTCAACGATGCTAGGCGCTGCACGCACCTTCCAGCTATTTCACCATGCACCATCTCTCATCCTTCGGCTTGGATTTCTATACGCAACAGTGACCATCTCAGTAAGTCGTCTTAAATACTAAAATAGGCGTTATGATTGAACCCGCTTTGCTCGTTGAGGATTAAATCCGGATCTTTCTTTTTGTAGGTGTACATTTCAACTTCTTCCAAAACGTTAAGAAACCGTCCCTTATGAGCTCTATGTAGGATGTCCAAATTTTGTTCAAAGTTCGTGACTGAGTGCTTGAAGGCAGCCATGTGCGCCCCAAACGCTGTTTTGTTTTGAGAGAAGGTGTGCCCCCTGAATCTGGTTTCAAAGTTCCTACCAGTCTGCTCTATACATTGTTTACAGCAGTCATCACATTTGATCTTATATACACCTGAATCCCGAAAGTTATTCCTACTGTTACATATTTTTTTTGCCGGAGCTACAATTTTAGCGTGTTATTTGTTCGGAGCCCTATTTTGACGTCGGATTTACGAAAGCACCTTTCAATCTTATCTGTAATTCTTCCTCTGTAAGTGAGAGCCACGTATTTTTTCTTTTTGTTCCTCTTAACTGCGACTTGACTTCCTTCTATTTGTTTCATTTGCCTTTTCTTTATCATAAATATACATCACCACCTTGTAACCTCCCCCCTCACTTATCGACCTTAATGACAGTGAAAAATTAAACCGCGTGTACCTAATGGAAATTTGGGAAAAGCAATCGTCACCGAAGTTAATCTATCGGTAAAGAGGGAGGAAAGGGTTACATCTAAATGAAAGGAAAAATGCAAATGAAACTGGTGGAAATTAATTTTGAAAAGGGGTAAAGTTAATAAAGAAAGTAAATGTGTGGCCGTTACGTTAACAATTAACTAGCGGTAATTAGATATTTGAGATTTGGGGGAAATCACGGTCGCCAGTCCTAAGGACAATTACTATAGTAACTAAAAAAGAAAGGTTGTTACACATATAATTAACACTAGAAGCGTGGCAACTGAAGGTTGAGACGTGTAGTGTGAAAACTGAAAGTTTGTCAGAAGTAATAAATTTCGCTACACTCTGACTTAATTTAGCAAAAGAATTAATAAAACCGGAAAATCGAAAGTTAATTTAGTGACTGAAGTTAATAGTGAGCTTTCTTTCTGAAGCACATTGAAATCCAGAAAAATACGGTTAGTCTTGGACTACCTCAACAATCATTTCAAAAGCAACTTGACTCTACGCAATTTAGAAACAAGAGATTTAACTTTGAACTTGAATTAAATGATTCTGAACTATTAACAATAGTAAAATTTAGTACGTACCAAGCTGAGCTGCAGTCACAGGTAAGCTAAAATATGCTAACAAAACTCGCACTCTAAATTTGTGCTCGTGTAACCTAAATATTGTAGCCAGCTACTGAACTTTGAAATTAAAGCAGTGAAATCTAATTATATTATTTTAATGCTGGCGTTTGAATTTCAACGACACTCGGGTTCATTTCGGAAAAGGAAGGGACCCTGCTTGGCAATGAAATTGGGACAATGAGCAACAAAGGTTCATGCTAAGTTGCTGTAATTTTGCGAGGCAAATGGAACAATTTGAAAAGCTGAGGTCTGCCATACAGTTCTGAAACTTTACGTGCTTTTAGTCTTCCTTGTTGGTTGATTGAAGGTTTGAAGCCGTCGATCGAGGAGGTGGCGACAGTCACTCATTGTCGGCCGTCGCTGTTGCAGAAGCTGGATGTTGGCGCGCCTTCTTCTCGACACGGTCACCAGGCGAAACGGGCTCTTGATGTACGCCAGCTAATGCTTCCCGTCCGCGACACCATGTCAGAAACTATCATCGCGAGTCGAGCGCAATTGCATGCTGCCAAACCCCGAAAGCGCGGCAACTCGCGGGAGCGTCACACAACACCTGCTCCACTCGCTACTCCCGCCAGACTCTCACTGCTCTGCCCGCGCTCCACGCGGCAGAGTTAACACTACCAAAGATCCTACACACTTTGATTCGTCACACGACCTATCGACGTAATCGTTCGATAGCAGTTTTCCCTAGGCAAGACCCAGCGTAAAAATACAAATAATATTTACGAAACAAACCAATTATACATCGACATGAGTGCATAAATATATATATACAAACAGTAAAACAATTACAATATATAAAGAGACAGAAATGTCATATCTTGAGGTAACAAAACAAGGAAAAAAATAATAGTACAATAGATGGAAATAGGAGGATATGCATTTCCGGCGTTACACGTGCCCCACATTGTCTGAGGATGTACGTGTAACGTAAACAGACTCAGAAAATGTCCCAAAAAAGAAACAGCGGAAATGCATATGCTCAAAACATCAACAAAATTTAGCATTCGTCTAATTAAGCATAAATAAATTTTTTTTTAGACCATAATAATTGAGTGGAGACACTCCTAATCTTATTCCACTCTGTCATCTTGAACAAAATAAAACAGGTCGACAACATATTAAAATTCATAGAAAATATAGAAAATGGTTTAGCTATTCTAAAATTGTCAAAATTCCCAACAGTATCAAGAAATGGAATACTATTTACAAAATTAATCAGAGTACATGGTCATAAAAACGGGTAGATCAAAATACGCAAATTAATAATTAATTACATAGAATACACATTTTTACATAACCCTTTCATAATTAATATCTCGTCATGAGATTCCACTTAACGCTAAACAAGAAAATAATATTCAGTAGATCGAAAAAACATAAATATTGACAGCAGAATTCTTTCACATCAGCTGTCCGGGAAGAAAAACTATTCCGCCTTTCGTACTCGCAAGTACAAAGAATGCCGACAGCGGCACAAGAGCTAACAGCGGCACAAGAGCCGACAGCGGCTCGCCTCGCCAGTATTGTTGCGCCCGCGTGTGCGGCACGCTTGATCTCACTCGCCCTTGTGACGGCGTTTCCAGAACGTCCGTTTCACTGAATTCTTTAGGAAAAACTCACTCCCGAGTAATCTCAAGGAGTCCCTTAATACTATCACAGTGGATAACTCAACACTGTCCATCATCACACGCATGTACTAGCCTGAAACTTAAAACAGCGTCTAAGTACATCGGCAATGACTAGTAAAACACATATTCATGAAATCTTACAGCTAGTTACAAAATCATATTTACGTTGCTTAATCTACTGTGACTCAGCTGAAAACTTAAATTAGCAGCTTGGATTTCTCAATTGATAAATAATCACTCTCTCTTAAATCATTTAGTCAAAATTAATTACTTATTAATTACAACTTCTTTAATGTCCTCTTGGTCAGTCAAAATCATGGCAATCTAGCAAACCTTAAATCTTACACTCTATATTTACATATTGTACAAATTACCCATTGTGTGGTATTAATCGATCCTAGGTTGGTACAATTTCAAATCTATTATATTTCGTATACCTAACAGCTTTCCAGAGCTTGGATACTCTAAGCAATAAGCATTTGTGTGAGGTATACCAATGACTTTATATGGTCCATTATAAACAAACTTAAATTTAGAGATTTCATTGTCTATCTCGCTCGATTTCTCATGAGCTTTTACAAGTACTACGTCTCCGATTGCAAACTTAGCAAAACGCGCTTTAGTGTCATGACGACGTATGCGAGCATCGGCTTTTAGCTTCATTACTTCTCGCAAACGATCCTTTTTCACACCAATACTAATGTCAATCCGTGGAGGGAATTTGATTATCTCTTCCACTAAACTTTTACTTCTGTCATCCAACAGGATTTCCTCTGGAGAAAATCCCGTCGATTCATGTCTCAAGGTGTTCATAATTCTCTTAAATTCTGCTTCCTATTAGCCCCATGCCCTATGGTTGTGATGACAATAGGTACGGGAAAGTCGGCCTCGTCTTTGTTCGTGTGTTACGTTTGACACACCGTCTACAATACTTTCCAATTCACTTTCTACACTTTTGTCAATGACGAACTTCCTCACATTACGGCAGTTCAAACTCATTCCTACGTCAATGTCATCCGGCCAGTTAACAATGTGTATAGGCTGGTATTGCCTCTGCACACCGTCTCCTGCCTCGTCAAAACCAACTACCATTGTTTTATCTAGTGACACACATGTCAAAGTTTTGCTTTCGCAGTTAATCACTGCACGGTACTTTAATAGCCAATCTAACCCGATAATTACTTCCGTAGTTAAGTCTGGCACGACGACAAACTCTTGTTCAAATCGTGCCCCACATATCTCGAAGTTGACAAAAATCTGTTTTGTGACCGGTTTACTAGCCTTCCCTGTAGCACCGATAATTTTCACTCCTGTTACTGGCATAACTACGATGCCAGGTCTGTCTTTCAGTAACTCAAATATTTTCCCAGATACAGCACTCAATTCTGCACCGGTGTCAATCAACACGTTAAGTTGTAGGTCGTGCATATTAACAGACACTACTATCTGTCTACACTTGTCCTCGACGGTTTCTTTATTTTCCCACAGTAAATCCTCGTCTATATCCAGGTCATTCCAGAAAAAACCATCCGGCTTTGATCCTAAATCCGGTTTATCTGGCGGCTTTTTCAGCCTCTGTTCACATACAGTTTTAATTTCAACACGTTTGTCCTGAGGCATAGTCTGTAGCGTCGCCTCCAATACCGAAACCTTTTCCTGTAATCCGTCAACTAGTGAGTGTTGCTTTGCTATCACTTCACTAATTGTCACCTTCGTTGATTCCTCTTTGGTCAGATTGATCTCATCTGCCAATCTACCTGGAAGAATGTGCCCAGTAGCATCTGAAATTACTTCCTCTGGATCTGCGCAACCCACACTGCTACCGTCTGACCGTATAACGTCAGCTCTAACCTCATACACGCTGTAATCTACGTGCTTTTCTACCAATCGTGTCCGGCTACCACTAAAATTTTCATAATCTTTCTCCTTAATACTCTCGCAATGTTTAAACTGGATGTTTGCGTCGGATGGGTCGGCTACTTCTACCACTATAACTTTCGGTAAAGTCTGCCGGTTAGGGCCAGAACTTTCCGTTACTACTTCAACATCTAACTCCTGCGGGACGAAACACGACGAATCTTGCTCGTGCTCCCCATTAACATCAACTATTTCTCGTAAAGTCTGCCGGTTAGGGCCAGAACTTTCCATCACTTCACAAATACTATCTTCCTGTGGGACGAGACGCGGCAAATCCTGCCCGCGCTCCCTATAAACACTCCTCCCGTACAGGCCCCTATAATCTCTTAGTTCGTCGTATAAGCGACCGAACTGCCTTAACCAGACCTCATCCCTCTCTGCATCCCCTCGCTCGATGACGGACGTTTTATCCGACATCTGATCTTCTCTCAACAATTGCGAATCATTCTTAAACTCAATCTCCAGTTCCGCTGTGGGTATTACAGCTGCCACTTTATAATCGATTTCCGGAACACTACTTAAATTGTTCTCACTGACAGTGAATGTATTTTCTGCTGCCATGTATACAGCTGATTTACTACTTGTGGGCGCACTCCTTTCTCCTAACACTGGCACACTCTCCCGCCGTTGATTATTCCATACGGAATTTTCATAACGACGACACCTGGGTTTTCTCCTGTTATTGGGCCGCCAAAATTTCTCCACGCCCGGTCGGCCCCTCACCGGCGCGGCTAATGGTTTCCCTGTCTCGTCCCAGCAGATACGCTCCCCGGATACTGCTGAGGCGGCTGGTCACACCCTCTGGCGTTATTACTATTCTGTAAAGCCCGTATCACGTTAGTATGATACTGGTTTCTGTCATTCCTGTTATCATTTGCATTGTACCGATTGTTATTACGGCCCGAACCATTATTGTTATTGCTGCGGTATGCATTATTCCCATGGTTATCGTTGTTATGGTTGGGGTGGTACCCGTTGTTGTTACCACGGCCTCTACCACTGTCGCGATTATTGCGCCAATTGTCCTCGTCCTCAACTCTTTCCAGGAAATCACTGATTGTCCTGTAATTGCTTCCTACGTAGCGTTTTGTATCATCTGGAAGCTTCTTGTAGAGTTCCCAGACTATTTCGGATTCCGTGCGGCGATCACGCAAATATTCCAACTTGCGGATCCAGCCCTCACAAAACTCCTTCATCGAGCCGCGCGAATTCGCATCGAAAGGCCTCGATACGACAAATTTGCGCCAGACACTTTGCTGTTTTTGCTCTGACCAGTATTCAGCCAGAAACAAATTTTTAAACTCGTCAAAAGTCAGGTTCGTAATGTTGAGGTTTAGGCCCCAACGCTTGGCATCACCAGCCAACACATCAATAACCGCATTAATTTTTCTCTCATTTGTCCATGATCTGGGTAAAACTCTTTCACAATTTTTAATGAAATCCGTCGGGTGTATACCGCCTTTTTTCAAGGGGTCGAACCGCTCCTCTTTCGTCAACAACTCCGAACTATGTGCACAGATTGGCACATAGCTCTGTTTTTCGTCAAGTTTCCTTTCTAATTCCGACACCCTCGTAATCACTTGGCAAGTGGTTGTCGCAAGCGTTTCCACTTCCCTCTTTTTCTCTTCGCAGGTGTTAGCCTGCTTCGTCACTTTGGTATCTACTTCGGATACTAAAGCCTTTAAAGTTTCCACCTTCTGTTGATCCTCTTTTCTCACTAATTGAATTTGTTCCGTCACCTTATTCTCGATGATCGGAGCAACTGCGTCTCCTACACTTTTCTCGATTCTGCTAATTTCGGAATCAAAACGAGTATTTATGCTCGCAATTTCCGCCTGAACGCCTATCATTTCCTGTTTAAGGCTACCGATTTCGTTATTAATGACGACAATATCGTCTTTGATTTTATCAACTTTTGTGTTAACAACTTCAACATTGTTGTTAACAACATTAATAGCTTTGTTCTGATTGTCTAGCATTCGTTCAATTTTTTCAGACTGAGCTACTTGCTTGGCAGCCTGAGCTGCTTGCTCGGCAGCCTGAGCTTCTTGCTTGGCAGCCTGATCTTTAATTTCTGCCGATTGACTCTTGATTTCGTTAATCAAAACATTCAATAAATCAGTTAAATTCCCGGAAACCACCGGTTTTACTTCCGTAGCGGCTTCCTCTTTCATTGTCCCCCCGTATTCGTCATCAAGCGATTCAGATTTGATTTTCACTTCCGATTCCGAAACATTTTCTAAAGTCTGGAATTCCATTTCTGCTCTTTGTTGCGTTTCGGCGGTCGCATCTTTCATGCTAGCCGCCTGCCCCGGAACAATGGGTACCGCTGTGCGCGTTTCCCACTGTCCGACCGATTGTTCCGTATCCAAGTCTACCAAATTTTGGCAATTGTTGCTTTCACTCATTTTAATAATTTTCAATATAACTGCCAAATCTCAACTCTAATTAGGATTCCTCACACGAATATTCTCGCTGACGTATCGACCATTTCGTAACCAGTACTTTGTTACGAGATTTGTACAATGCAAAATTCGTGTCCAGAACAACCTCAAATTTGAAGATTGTCCTGTCACCAGGTCGCCACGTGTAACCTCCCCCCTCACTTATCGACCTTAATGACAGTGAAAAATTAAACCGCGTGTACCTAATGGAAATTTGGGAAAAGCAATCGTCACCGAAGTTAATCTATCGGTAAAGAGGGAGGAAAGGGTTACATCTAAATGAAAGGAAAAATGCAAATGAAACTGGTGGAAATTAATTTTGAAAAGGGGTAAAGTTAATAAAGAAAGTAAATGTGTGGCCGTTACGTTAACAATTAACTAGCGGTAATTAGATATTTGAGATTTGGGGGAAATCACGGTCGCCAGTCCTAAGGACAATTACCATAGTAACTAAAAAAGAAAGGTTGTTACACATATAATTAACACTAGAAGCGTGGCAACTGAAGGTTGAGACGTGTAGTATGAAAACTGAAAGTTTGTCAGAAGTAATAAATTTCGCTACACTCTGACTTAATTTAGCAAAAGAATTAATAAAACCGGAAAATCGAAAGTTAATTTAGTGACTGAAGTTAATAGTGAGCTTTCTTTCTGAAGCACATTGAAATCCAGAAAAATACGGTTAGTCTTGGACTACCTCAACAATCATTTCAAAAGCAACTTGACTCTACGCAATTTAGAAACAAGAGATTTAACTTTGAACTTGAATTAAATGATTCTGAACTATTAACAATAGTAAAATTTAGTACGTACCAAGCTGAGCTGCAGTCACAGGTAAGCTAAAATATGCTAACAAAACTCGCACTCTAAATTTGTGCTCGTGTAACCTAAATATTGTAGCCAGCTACTGAACTTTGAAATTAAAGCAGTGAAATCTAATTATATTATTTTAATGCTGGCGTTTGAATTTCAACGACACTCGGGTTCATTTCGGAAAAGGAAGGGACCCTGCTTGGCAATGAAATTGGGACAATGAGCAACAAAGGTTCATGCTAAGTTGCTGTAATTTTGCGAGGCAAATGGAACAATTTGAAAAGCTGAGGTCTGCCATACAGTTCTGAAACTTTACGTGCTTTTAGTCTTCCTTGTTGGTTGATTGAAGGTTTGAAGCCGTCGATCGAGGAGGTGGCGACAGTCACTCATTGTCGGCCGTCGCTGTTGCAGAAGCTGGATGTTGGCGCGCCTTCTTCTCGACACGGTCACCAGGCGAAACGGGCTCTTGATGTACGCCAGCTAATGCTTCCCGTCCGCGACACCATGTCAGAAACTATCATCGCGAGTCGAGCGCAATTGCATGCTGCCAAACCCCGAAAGCGCGGCAACTCGCGGGAGCGTCACACAACACCTGCTCCACTCGCTACTCCCGCCAGACTCTCACTGCTCTGCCCGCGCTCCACGCGGCAGAGTTAACACTACCAAAGATCCTACACACTTTGATTCGTCACACGACCTATCGACGTAATCGTTCGATAGCAGTTTTCCCTAGGCAAGACCCAGCGTAAAAATACAAATAATATTTACGAAACAAACCAATTATACATCGACATGAGTGCATAAATATATATATACAAACAGTAAAACAATTACAATATATAAAGAGACAGAAATGTCATATCTTGAGGTAACAAAACAAGGAAAAAAATAATAGTACAATAGATGGAAATAGGAGGATATGCATTTCCGGCGTTACAACCTTACACGTATATATCCGTTCGATACCACCACTTGTTTTAAAATACTTCATTCTTTCTCTACTTCCTGATGGCTTAGTGGAAATCTTAGTAGGCTGAATACCATCGAAGTAAAATATGCCCATTTATATTGCGGTGGGTGACAAGAGCGCTCATTAATAACTCAATCTGTACACGTACGTTTTCTGAATATGCTAAATTCATGTTTCCCATCTTTCTTTATTAGTATTAAATTTAAGTAATAAATACGGTCGTCTTCTTCAAAATCCATAGTGAATCTAATTTTCGGGTGTTGAGAGCTCATGTTTTATGCTACGTTTTCGATATCATTTTTATCTCCTTTATATAATGAACTGGAGTCGTCAACATATAAGCTGTAAAAATCAGTAATATGTCAAACGTAGCATCAATAATAAAACGTAAAAGTGAAGTATTATGGGATAAAACTTAAATTCGAGAAGCATATAAAATGAAAGATAAGTTAAGTAGAGAAGAAACTTCCTGGCAGATTAAAACTGTGTGCCCGACCGAGACTCGAACACGGGACCTTTGCCTTTCGTGGGCAAGTGCTCTACCAGCTGAGCTACCGAAGCACGACTCACGCCCGCTACTCACAGCTTTACTTCTGCCAGTACCTCGTCTCCTACCTTCCAAACTTTACAGAAGCTCTCCTGCGAACCTTGCAGAACTAGCACTCCTGAAAGAAAGGATATTGCGGAGACATGGCTTAGCCACAGCGTGGGGGATGTTTCCAGAATGAGATTTTCACTCTGCAGCGGAGTGTGCGTTGATATGAAACTTCCTGGCAGATTAAAACTGTGTGCCCGACCGAGACTCGAACTCGGGACCTTTGCCTTTCGCGGGCAAGTGCTCTACCAACTGAGCTACCGAAGCACGACTCACGCCCGGTACTCACAGCTTTACTTCTGCCAGTACCTCGTCTCCTACCTTCCAAACTTTACAGAAGCTCTCCTGCGAACCTTGCAGAACTAGCACTCCTGAAAGAAAGGATATTGCGGAGACATGGCTTAGCCACAGCCTGGGGGATGTTTCCAGAATGAGATTTTCACTCTGCAGCGGAGTGTGCGCTGATATGAAACTTCCTGGCAGATAAAAACTGTGTGCCCGACCGAGACTCGAACTCGGGACCTTTGCCTTTCGCGGGCAAGGCTGTGGCTAAGCCATGTCTCCGCAATATCCTTTCTTTCAGGAGTGCTAGTTCTGCAAGGTTCGCAAAAGAGCTTCTGTAAAGTTTGGAAGGTAGGAGACGAGGTACTGGCAGAAGTAAAGCTGTGAGTACCGGGCGTGAGTCGTGCTTCGGTAGCTCAGTTGGTAGAGCACTTGCCCGCGAAAGGCAAAGGTCCCGAGTTCGAGTCTCGGTCGGGCACACAGTTTTAATCTGCCAGGAAGTTTCATATCAGCGCACACTCCGCTGCAGAGTGAAAATCTCATTTTGGAAACATCCCCCAGGCTGTGGCTAAGCCATGTCTCCGCAATATCCTTTCTTTCAGGAGTGCTAGTTCTGCAAGGTTCGCAGGAGAGCTTCTGTAAAGTTTGGAAGGTAGGAGACGAGGTACTGGCAGAAGTAAAGCTGTGAGTACCGGGCGTGAGTCGTGCTTCGGTAGCTCAGTTGGCGGACAGTCTGCGTTCGGCAGGGCAGCAGTGCGCACCGCGCTCGGCCGTCCACGCCGCTGCGCGCGCGGAGTGTTTTGTTTACTTCCTCGTCACCGCGCTTCTCAGTCGAACAAGCTGTAATGGCCAACTCTTACAGGAAGAACACTCTTAAGTTCACCTTCTCAAACGAATACGCACGACCCAAAGCACTGGCCGTCGAACGCTTCCTACGCGAAGACGTGAAGATCCCGCGTGACGAACTCATCGGCATACACCTATCGATCATTAGCAGCGTCGTTTATGTTAAGATGACTTCCGACGCTGCCTGCAACGAGATCATTCAAAGGACGCGACATGGACTAAAATTTCGGCATTCCGACGGAAACGTCGGGCCTGTGGATGTCGACCATGCAGGACTTGGCCTTCGGACGATCCGTGTATTCGAACTGCCTTTCGAGGTGGCTGAAGATGAAGTCATCGCGGCGCTAAGTCCGTTCGGAAAAGTCCAGAGCCACGTAGCCGAGACATGGGCACAGTTTACGACGTATCCGGTGCTTAATGGTGTGAGACAAGTCCGAATCGATCTCAAACGGCACGTTCCATCGTACATTTCTATCGGCGGCTGCCGTGCGGTAGTCATTTACGACGGACAACCTCGAACATGTTCCGGTTGTGGCCAAGAAGGCCACGTCCGTAATGAATGCCTGCAACGCCGCATCACACAACTAAGGCCCGACGATACGAACACCGACAGAACCACGACCACCCTTCCAGTCACCTATGCGGCGACACTGCACGTCCAGCCCTCACAAGGCGCCGTTCACGAGCGTCTCTCTGGTCCGATACACCCGGAGGCGTCCCAGCACCTTGACACCGGCGATGCCGCCCGTGAACACGTCCAACAGCCGGACACACCCACGCTAGAAGATCACAAGGATACCAATGAGAGTGTTCTGGAGAATGAAGACCGCATCATAGCACCCGCGGCTTTTGTACCGGAACGACGTGAATCTCTTCCTTCCTCAGACACCGAAACTCATTGCCGAAAGCAGAAGTCGCCCAAACGACGAAAAAAACGCCGCAAGACATCAGAATCGACCATTGAGCCCCCTCTGCAGGACGAAGAAATGCCACATTACTCCGACGGAGAACACGATAACACTTTCTCCTCTGCCACGGAGACGCGTCATCCACAAGACGGTGAACCGTCCGACAGAGATCGTGCGCAAGCCCCGCGCCCAGAAGCCATGGAACATAGCACGCCTGTTGTCACCGACGCCATTGAGCCGACTCGGCCAGCGCTGCCACCTCTCGCCGATGTCAAACCTGTCGGACACCTTTCATGGGCGGATGACACGGATTTCCCACCTCCATCTGATGCGGAAATGAGATCTGTTTCTCCGTTCGACCAAAACTAAAATGGGGGAAGTTTCTACGGCGAATCCTGCGACTTCTATGGACTTCCAGCATCCACAACAACAATCTTCACCAGCTACGACCTTATCAACAGCACGGATCTCCCATCAGGCGTACCGAATAGCTACTATCAATACTAATAATATCGGCTCCCATGCTAAACTTCAACTGCTCCGTGACACGCTAAGAGCAGCGGACATCGACATCGCCCTGTTACAAGAACTGAGGACAGCGACTTGGACTGGGTGTTATGGATATGAGACGTACGCCGCCCCTGTAGCTATGGAACACACAGGCGCAGCCATCCTCCTCCGAGAGGGAATAGCAGTTTCCGATGTCGCATACCTCCCAACAGCGCGAGGGGTGGCCATAACAGTTGAAGGACTCAAAATCATAAATCTCTACGCCCCATCGGGCACTGATAAACGGAGGGATCGCTCCCAGTTCTACGCAGAAGATATCACGCCTTTATTCCTCGGTCGATACGATCATCTCATCGTAGGTGGAGATTTCAACTGTGTTCTCGAGCGCACAGACCAATACCCCCATTTCACCACATGTCCCGAACTTCGCTTCCTCGTCCGCCGCCTTCGTCTCCTCGACACTTGGCGAGTGATACACGGCGACCGCCCGGGGTATACACACATCACGAGCCACTCCGCCAGCCGACTTGATAGAATATACATCTCTAACGCTCTAAAATCAGTACTCCTCGACGCGGAACGTTGGCCGTCTGCCTTTTCGGATCATGACATCTATATCTGTACCATGAACCTATGTCGACAATCTATATGGCGCAGTGCAGGACCCTGGAAACTCAATGTGGCGCTACTGCGGGACCCTGAATGTCGACAACAGGTCACCGACACGTGGCACACCTGTGTTCAACGCATTATGCGTTACGAGACCACACTGCAGTGGTGGTTGCTGTGCGCCAAACCGGCCATCCGACGCACATTGACACACTATGGCAGAGCAAAAGCCAGGTGGAATCACCATACAACTGATTTCTACTATAGCGCTCTACGTGAACTCATGGATCATCCTCCATCCCCGGATCGCCTCAAAGAAGCTCAACGCATCAAGGCAAAGATTCTGTCCTTGACCAGATGCCGTCTAGAGGGAGCCATTGTACGAGCCCGCAGCCAAGACAGGATTAATGGTGAAGAACCTTCTATGCATCATATTGTTCAAAATGTTCGTCGACGCCGACAGGCTTTAATGACAACTTTAGACTTACCTGATGGACGACGGCTGACTTCGCAAGCTACCATTGCGGATGCATTCACAACGCACTATAGACTTTTCTATCAAGAAGTACCTGCCGGTGCAGAGGCCATTGCTGAGGTTGCCCATGAGACACTTGGTACTCTAAACGCAGCAGCTGCAACCCTCCTGACTGCTGAAGTGACCACCGACGACGTCCAGGGCGCTGTGGCCAAGGGGTCTCTGAATCGATCTCCCGGCCCGGACGGTTTACCTCTCGAATTTTACAGAACCTTCCAAGATTTGATGATGCCACGATGGAGGGACATGTACTGGGAACTTTTGTCCGGCGCGGCGAACCCGCCACCAATGTTCATGGAAGGCTTACTTGTACCAGTCCCGAAACCCGCAGGAGGAACACAACTCGACAGTTATCGGCCGATCACGTTACTCAATTCGGACTTCAAGATTTTCACACGCCTTCTGGCAGTGCGACTCAAACATGTATTACGGGACATTGTCTCCCACGAACAAACATCCTTAGGCGGCGATCGTAATATACAGACGGCCCTCAGTGAATATCGAGATGTGATCGCTGTGGCAACACACTCGCGACTGCCAGGCGCTTTAATCTCCATCGACTTCAAACAAGCGTTTGACCGCGTCAATCATGCATTCCTCAACGCAGTGATGGACCGAATGGCAATTCCCCCGACGTTCACGCAAGTGATTATGCGGCTCCTCCATGGAGCAACGTCCAGACTTCTCGTCAACGGCAGACTTACAGAACCTATACGGATTGAACGCTCAGTTCGGCAGGGTTGCCCTTTGTCGACGGTACTTTATGCCATTGCGATGGAACCACTCATTTGCGGATTACGGCGACGTTTGACAGGTATTCCACTCCGGGATCATATGTTCCGCTGCCGAGCTTACGCGGACGACTTGGCCCTCGTCGTACGTTCAGCGGCTGAAGTACAAGCTGCGATGCAGTGGATTACCCGTTACAGTGCAGGGGCAGGGAGCGCTTAACGTGGCAAAATCATGCGCCATGAAGATCGGCCGCGGCCTTCCCGCAGACAGCGTAGCTCCATTTCAACTGGTAGACACCATTCGTTGTCTCGGATTGGTGTACACGCGAGACATTCGCCGCACCTCGGCGATCAATTTTCGTGCGCTACTGCAACGCATCCGGGCCAACATACAAAATCACATACTACGCCCGCTGAATATGTGCCAGAGAGTCACCTTCGTCAATACCCATCTGGCAGCTCGGATACCCCATATAGCGCAGATTCTGCCCATCACTGCGACAATGGCGGCCAGGTTACAGGCGGCATTCGGCTATTTCATTTGTTCTGGACACATCTTCAAAGTCCAGTATGAAGCTCTCACCTTACCGAAGCGGGACGGTGGTCTCGATCTGGTTAATGTGAGAGCCAGGACAACGGCACTGTACACGAATACTATGCTCCGGTTATGGAAAAGCCAAAATGCTAGTTTTACTGGAATGTTGACCACCGAGCTCGCACCTGTTTCGAGACGCCCACCGACGTCTTTGGCACACATCCCACCTCCGATGTCACATATCGGCCGTTTATTTTTGGAGTACAGCTACATATGCACCGAGCTCCCCAGGACCAGGAAGACGACCACCCGCGACATCTACCGCCTTCTCCGAAAGTCTCCACCCCGCAACCCCGTCGAAACACGTCACCCCCAGGTTTCATGGCCTACAGTTTGGAAAACGATCCACCAACCATATCACACCACTGACACCACCTCTATGTAGTACCTTCTCGTCAACGGCAAGTATACTACAAGACAGAAACTGCATCGCATCGCACTGGTGGACTCACCCCTGTGCCTCAAGTGCAATGTCGAAGATACAGATTTACATCGTTTTGAGTGTGGGCCAGCAGCAGTTGTCTGGACCCTCGTACAGAAGATTGTGGCTTTCTACCTCCGAGTACCACCACATCACGTTTCTCCCACTATGATGATATATCCCGACACGACCTACTTTCCATCGGCTAAGTGGCACGCCATCACATGGATCAGTGGCATGGCTGTCGACTACCTCTTCCGAGACGACATCGTCGATCCGGCGGACTTTTGGACACGCCTCCAAGTGTATCACCACACCCTTCGCCGGCATCGACACTATCGGGCCACTTTCGCGAACTATTTACAGAGCATTTTCACCAACCCGCCTCAAAGCTGGAATCTCAACGAACCGTGCCAGCCAAGGCTGGACGATCCCACGTTCCCTTTCAATGGTCAATGATAGAATGCATTTTGTTCTGCTGGCGCGCCAAAGTGGAGCATGGCGCGGAAAGTATTCCTATTTTATTTCAGTTCTCTTTCCTCCTCCTCTTCTAAGTTTTTTTTTCTCCTTACACATGTTTATCCCTTTCACAACTAGCTCTCTATCTGCAGCCTATTTGTTTTCTTTCTCTTGTGCTCCAAAAAAAAATAAAAAATAAAAAAATAAAAATAAAAATAAAAATAAAAACAAAACAAAAAATAAAAAAAAGAAATGCTGCTGATGGTGAGACTGTACACTCATTTATGTTACCAAAAAAACATACAAATACAAAAGAAGGCCGTTGCGGAAATATAGCTACCTTTTATGTTTTACGTTTTCCAAGGATATTGTGTTATTTATGAAGAACGTCGTCTTTTATTTTCATACCCAAGAGGTTTTTATTTGTTTTCTTAAAAAAAAAAAAAAAAAAAAAGTCGGTAGAGCACTTGCCTGCGAAAGGCAAAGGTCCCGAGTTCGAGTCTCGGTCGGGCACACAGTTTTAATCTGCCAGGAAGTTTCATATCAGAAAAAAAAAAAAAAAAAAAAAAAAAAAAAAAAAAAAAAAAGTTGGTAGAGCACTTGCCCGCGAAAGGCAAAGGTCCCGAGTTCGAGTCTCGGTCGGGCACACAGTTTTAATCTGCCAGGAAGTTTCATATCAGCGCACACTCCGCTGCAGAGTGAAAATCTCATTCTGGAAACATCCCCCAGGCTGTGGCTAAGCCATGTCTCCGCAATATCCTTTCTTTCAGGAGTGCTAGTTCTGCAAGGTTCGCAGGAGAGCTTCTGTAAAGTTTGGAAGGTAGGAGACGAGGTACTGGCAGAAGTTAAGCTGTGAGTACCGGGCGCGAGTCGTGCTTCGGTAGCTCAGTTGGTAGAGCACTTGCCCGCGAAAGGCAAAGGTCCCGAGTTCGAGTCTCGGTCGGGCACACAGTTTTAATCTGCCAGGAAGTTTCATATCAGCGCACACTCCGCTGCAGAGTGAAAATCTCATTCTGTAAGTAGAGAAGCTTTTAATCTTCACTTGATTCTAGGTAACATTTTATCTCCACTACAGTTCACATACGTATTCGGAGAGACTGAAAACAGAATTGACAGGGAGCGAGAATTAACTCTAAACAGACATCAGGAGAAGCTTTTTAACCTAGGTGTAAATTTTAATTTTGATAACGAAACAACGGTTAAAAAGTTGCATACATTTTATGAGAGGGTCGTGAACTTAACAGAGATAGAATTAACAAAGGATGAACAGAATCTTTTAAATAAAGGGCTGCAGTATAATCTGAATCCCGTAATTAACTCAAATACAATAAAAAAGATTGTCGCAGAATTGAAAGTTGCATGTGATATCCCAAATATGAACAGATAGGAACAGACCAACACGGTAGTTAAAATAAAGAAGTCGATTTTAGGTGAAATGCATACTACTCACAAGAACAGAAACGAACTACTAACTCTTAAGGGCTTGCATAAGATATTAGAACCACAGGAGGTTATCGTCACAAAGGCAGATAAGGGCGGCACTGTGGTTTTAATACATGATACTGACTACACAGGGAAAACCGTAAAGATCTTTATGGAGAACGGAATAGTAGAGGTCAAGAAAGATCCAACCAGGAAATTTCTAACAGACATAAGGAAACAAATAGATAACAGTGTGTTTCTCTTCACGGAGGAGGAAAAGTTTAAACTGAAAGTAATGAATCCGTGAACCCCCAATTACGGTCACAAATAAAGCTCCATAAGGTTGAAAAATCGATTTTGCCCGATCGTCGAAAACACTTGTAGCCCAAGTTATAAATTAAATAAAGAGCTAAATAACAGATTGAAGGCGGCATACACATATCGGCGGACTTTTAACATTACGAACAGCTACGAATTTGCCGAGGAAATTAAAGACGTAGCTATAACTCAAAATGGTTCAAATGGCTCTGAGCACTATGGGACTTAACATCTGAGGTCATCAGTCCCCTAGAACTTAGACCTACTTAAACCTAACTAACCTAAGGACATCACACACATCCATGACCGAGGCAGGATTCGAACCTGCGACCGTAGCGGTCTCGCGGTTCCAGACTGAAACGCCTAGAACCGCTCTGCCACAAGGGCCGGCAGCTACAACTCGGGATGCGCCACTAGCTTTATTGGATATCACCAATCCGTACACACACATTCCAGTAAATGAAACGATTGAGATCATTAAGAACAATTACCTCACACAAGGTAAATTGTCATTGGGTGAGTGGAAATGTTGGAACAATTCTTGTCGTTCAATTACTTTACCTTCAATGGTAAAATTTATCAATAGAATGATGGCTTGGCAATGGGGAACGGTTTAGCTGGGACGTTGGCTGACATTTTTGTAAATCACTTGGAAAACTAATACTTTGATGAAAATCCCGATATCGCTGAGAACATGGTATATTACAGGAGACATGTTGACGACTCTATTTTATTATACGAAGGAGATAACAATGAGAACGAAAACGTAGCACAAAAAATGAGCTCTCAACACCCGAAAATTAGATTCACTATGGATTTTGAAGAAGACAATCGTATTTATTACTTAAATTTAACACTAATAGAGAAAGATGGGAAACATGAATTTAGCATATTCAGAAAACGTACGTGTACAGATTCAGTTATTAAGGAGCGCTCTTGTCACCCACCGCGATACAAATGGGCAGATTTTACTTCGATGGTATACAGGCTACTAAGATTGGCACTAAGCCGACAGGAAGTGGAAAAAGAACTAAGTATTTTAAAACGAGTGGCGGTAGCGAACGGATATATACATGTAAGGAGGTGATGAATATATATGATAAAGAAAAGGCAAATGAAACAAATAGAAGGAAGTCAAGTCGCAGTTAAGAGGAACAAAAAGAAAAAATACGTGGCTCTCACTTACAGAGGAAGAATTACAGATAAGATTGAAAGGTGCTTTCGTAAATCCGACGTCAAAATAGGGCTCCGAACAAATAACACGCTAAAATTGAAGCTCCGGCAAAAAAATATGTGGCAGTAGGAATAACTTTCGGGATTCAGGTGTATATAAGATCAAATGTGATGACTGCTGTAAACAATGTATAGAGCAGACTGGTAGGAACTTTGAAACCAGATTCAGGGGGCACACCTTCTCTCAAAACAAAACAGCGTTTGGGGCGCATATGGCTGCCTTCAAGCAATCACTCACGAACATTGAAAAAAATTTGGACATACTACGTAGAGCTCATATGGGACGGTTTCTTAACGTTTTGGAAGAAGTTGAAATGTACACCCACAAAAAGAAAGATCCGGATTTAATCCTCAACGAGCAAAGCGGGTTCAATCATAACGCCTATTTTAGTATTTAAGACGACTTACTGAGATGGTCACTGTTGCGTATAGAAGTCCAGGCCGAAGGATGAGAGATGGTGCATGGTGAAAAAGCTGGAAGGTGCGTGCAGCGCCTAGCGCCTTTGACGGGGCCCTCCTGCACGGCCCTCTTACCCACGGCGATGGACACTCAGACAAGTGAACGGCTTGCGGCACAGTACCGAAATACCGAGAACCACGGAAGCAGACCACGGAGAGAGACAAGTCTACACCCGTGCCATGAATATAGAAATCGCCCTTTGATTTAGATCGAACAAAAATGATAATTATGTTGTGTATTTTAATTTTGACAAGTACAGATTTTAACCTTGACATCTACATATTTCAATTAAGTATTTTTAGAGATAAAAGTAAATTACAAAATTCTACTTATGCAGTATGTGCATATGTAATGTAACAAATGTAACAGACGCCACCTGCCAGTAATACACTACTGGCCATTAAAATTGCTACACCACGAAGATGACGTGCTACAGACGCAAAATTTAACCGACAGAAGAAAGATGCTGTGATATGCAAATGATTAGCTTTTCAGAGCATTCACACAAGCTTGGCGCCGGTGGCGACACCAACAACGTGCTGATATGAGGAAAGATTCCAACCGATTTCTCATACACAAACAGCAGTTGACTAGCGTTGCCTGGTGAAACGTTGTTGTGATGCCTCGTGTAAGGAGGAGAAATGCGTACCATGACTTTTCCGACGTTGATAAAGGTCGGATTGTAGCCTATCGCTATTGCGGTTTATCGTATCGCGACATTGCTGTTCGCTTTGGTCGAGATCCAACGACTGTTAGTAGAATATGGAATCGGTGGGTTGAGGAGGGTAATACGGAACGCCGTGCTCGATGCTCACTAACAGTCGAGATGACAGGTATCTTATCCGCATGGCTGTAACGGATCGTGCAACCACGTCTCGATCCCTGAGTCAACAGATGGGGACGTTTGCAAGACAACAACCATCTGCAAGAACAGTTCGACGACGTTTGCAGCAGCATGGACCATTAGCTCGGAGAGCATGGCTACGGTTACCCTTGATGCTGCATCACAGACAGGAGCGCTTGCGGTGGTGTACTGCACGACGAACCTGAGTGCACGAATGGGAAAACGTAGTTTTTTCGGATGAATCCAGGTTCTGTTTACAGCATCATGACGGTCGCAGACGTATTTGGCGACATCGCCGTGAACGCACATTGGAAGCGTGTGTTCGTCATCGCCATACTGGCGTATGACCCGGCGTGATGGAAAGGGGAGCCATTGGTTACACGTCTCGGTCTGTTCTTGTTGGTATTGACGGCACTTTGAACAGTGGACGTTACATTTCAGATGTGTTACGACCCGTGGCTCTACCCTTCATTCGATCCCTGCGAAACCCTACATTTCAGTAGCATAATGCAGGTCCTGTACGGGTCTTTCTGGATACAGAAAATGTTCGACTGCTGGCCTGGCTGGCACTTCTCCAGATCTCTCACCAACTGAAAACGTCTGACCAATGGTGGCCGAGAAACTGGCTCGTCACAATACGCCAGTCACTGCTCTTGATAAACTGTGGTATCGTCTTGAAGCTACATGGGCAGCTGTACCTGTACACGCCATCCAAGGTCTGTTTGACTCAATGCCTAGGCGTATTAAGATTGTTATTACGGCCAGAGGTGGTTGTTATGGGTACTGATTTCTCAGGATCTATGCACCCAAACTTCGTGAAAATATAATCACATGTCAGTTCTAGTATAATATATTTGTCCAATGAATACCCGTTTATTATCTGCATTTCTTCTTTGTGTACCCATTTTAATGGCCAGTAGCGTAGTTTTATAATTGACATAAATGACGTGCATTCTGTCAAGCAATTTTATGTGACGCAGCATGTAAAGGTTGCTGTGTGCGGACGGGTTACTCCTGTAGCCGTAATTGCAGGTACGTTCTGGTACATTTGATGTTGGTCGGATACGATAAAAAATGTTTTGCATTTGTGAAATAGTATCATTATCGTTTCAGATCTGAAGATGGTTCTACAGCAACCGAAACCGGTCACGTGAATAAATATTTTGCTATCAAGACGGATTGTAAGTAACATTGACTGTTGATGGTCGGTGCTTTACCCGGACCGACTCCTGGTGCGGTCTGGCTCCGGTCTGCTACGCGGTGTCCGTCATAGCTGCCCGGCGTGAGAATACTGTCCCGGAGATCGGCCGACATGTGATCAACAATTGCGGAACCTTTTACGCATCTAACAACGAAACTTGCGCCACATATGACAGTGGTATTGTAGTTGTATGGTTCAAATGGTTCAAATGGCTCTGAGCACTATGCGACTTAACTTCTGAGGTCATCAGTCGCCTAAAACTTAGAACTAATTAAACCTAACTAACCTAAGGACATCTCACACATCCATGCCCGAGGCAGGATTCGAACTTGCGACCGTAGCGGTCGTTCGGTTCCAGACTGTAGCGCCCAGAACCGCACGGCCACTGCGGCCGGCTGTAGTTGTATGAGTAGGAGTAAAAATAACGTGTTCATTAACGTTAACATTAACACTAGAAGTACCGGATTTCGCAGTACCCCCAGTAGTACCGTGTGGGTCATTTTTGACCCACAGTAGGAAACCACCGTTTTATTCATATTTGGGTATTATTCTGAGTGCCATCATGTTGACAGTATGTTCAGGAAAACTCTGAAGTGCAACCAAATATAATTTTGTCTCTAAAATAAAGAGTACACTGTCAAACATGAATTTTCAGAAACAAACTTTCTTTTTATTTTGAACTTTAAGGAAGAAATACCACAGTCTTTCATCAATCATAATTAAAACAATTAAGTAAACCAATTTTACAATGTTTTTCTTTATAAAAAGGTTGAAACACAATAACAACATATTGTTTATAAGGGTACTAATCTTTTTTTGTATTTTTACAGACAAATTAATTACCGGATATCTGCGAAAGGTTCTAAAACTTGAGTGTCATTTCAAATAGGTACCCCACTCATACAATTATAGTCGGTGGTGACATCAATCTACCCTCGATATGCTAGAAAAATTATACGTTTAAAGCCGGCGACAGGCATAAAATATCATCCGAAATTGTATTGAATGCTTTCTCAGATAATTATTTTAAACAATTAGCTCTTAAGCCCACTCGAAGCGTAAATGGTTGCGAAATCACCCTTGGCCTCTTTAGCAACAAATAATGCTGGACAAATAGTGAGTATTGTGACGAATATAGGGATTAGCGACCACAAGGCAGTTGCTGCTAGGCTGAATACCGTAACAACTACAACCATCAAAAAGAAACACAGAGTATATCTATTTTTAAAAAAAGGTGATAAAAATGCTCTTAACGCCTTTTTAAGAGACAATCTTCACTCCTACCGACCTGATCATGTAAGCGTAGAAAAGTTGTGGAACGATTTCAGAGAGATAGTATCGACAGCAATTGAGAGACACACAGGGTGGTCCATTGATAGTGACCGGGCCAAATATCTCACGAAGTAAGCATCAAACCAAAAACCTACAAAGAACAAAACTCGTCTAGCTTGAAGGGGGAAACCAGATGGCGCTATGGTTGGCCCGCTTAAATAGGAACCCCATTTTTATTACATATTCGTGTAGTACGTGAAGAAATATGAATGTTTTAGTTGGACCACTTTTTTCTCTTTATGATAGATGGCGCTGTAATAGTGACAAACGTATAAGTACGTGGTATCACGTTACAGTGTGGTCGGTATTTGCTTCGTGTCAAAATGGTCAGTTTACCAATTGCGGAAAAGATCGATATCGTGTTGATGAATGGCGTGCTATGTATGCTGCTCGGTATCCTGGATGACATCATCCAAGTGTCCGGACCGTTCGCCGGATAGTTACGTTATTTAAGGAAACAGGAAGTGTTCAGCCACAAGAGAAACGTCAGCCACGATCTGCAACAAATGATGATGCCCAAGTAGGTGTTTTTGCTGCTGTCGCGGCGACGTCGCACATCAGTAGCAGACAAATTCCGCGAGAATCGGGAATCTCAAAAACGTCGCTGTTGAGAATGCTACGTCAACATCGATTGCACCCGTACGATATTTCGATGCACCAGGAATTGCATGGCAATGACTTTGAACGTCGTGTACAGTTCTGCCATTGGGCACAAGAGAAATTATGGGACGATGGCAGTTTTTTTTTTAACGTGTTCTGTTTAACGACCGAGCGTCATTCACCAACAGCGGTAACGTAAACTGGCATAATATGCACTACTGGGCAACGGAAAACCCACTATGGCTGAGACAAATGGAACATCAGCGACCTTGGCGGGTTAATGTATGGTGCGGTATTATGGGAGGAAGGATAATTGGCCCGCATTTTATTGATGGCAATCTAAATGGTACAATGTATGCTGATTTCCTACGTAATGTTCTACCGATGTTACTACAATACGTTTCACTGCATGACAGAATGGCGATATGCTTCCAACGTGATGGATGTCCGGCACATAGCTCGCGTGCGGTTGAAGCGGTATTGAATAGCATATTTCATGACAGGTGTATTGGTTGTCGAAGCACCATACCATAGCCCGCACGTTCACTGGATCTGACGTCACCGGATTTCTTTCTGTGGCGAAAGTTGAAGGATATTTGCTATCGTGATCCAACGACAACTGACAACATGCGTCAGCGCATTGTCAATGCATGTGCGAACATTACGGAAGGCGAACTACTCGCTGTTGAGAGGAATGTCGTTACATGTATTGCCAAATGCATTGAGGTTGACGGACATCATTTTGAACATTCATTGGATTAATGTGGTATTTACTGGTAATCACGCTGTAACAGCATGCGTTCTCAAAGGTACATGTATCATATTGGAACAACCGAAATAAAATGTTCAAACGTAGCTACGTTCTGTATTTTAATTTAAAAAACCTACCTGTTACCAACTGTTCGTCTAAAATTGTGAGCCATATGTTTGTGACTATTACAGCGCTATCTATCACAAAGCAAAAAAGTGGTCCAACTAAAACATTCAAATTTCTTTACGTACTACACGAATATGTAATAAAAAATGGTGGTTCCTATTTAAAAAAAACACAGTTGATATCCATTTGACCTATGGCAGCGCCATCTAGCGGGCCAACCATAGCGCCCTCTGGTTCAAGCTAGACAAGTTTCGTTCTTTGTAGTTTTCTCGTTTGACGCTTATTTCGTGAGATATTTGGCCTGGTCACGATCAGTGGACCACGCTGTATACCACATAAAATAATAAACGATGGTACTGATCCCCCATGGTACTCAAAACGGGATCAGATCGCTGTTGAACAAGCAGCGAAAACAGCATGCCAAATTTAAAAGAACGCACAATCCCCAAGGTTGGCAGAGTTTTGCAACAATTCGAAATATAGGGAATACTTCAGTGCAAGATGCTTTTATAATTTTCACAACGAAATTCTGTCTCGAAATTTGGCAGAAATCCTAAAGAGATTTTGATCATACATAAAGCACACCAGCGGCAAGACACAATCAATACCTTCACTGCGCGGTAACAACGGTGAAGTCACTGATGACAGTGCCACTAAAGCAGAGTTATTAAACACAGTTTTCCGAAACTCCTTCACCAAAGAAGACGAAGTAAATATTCCTGAATTCCAATCAAGAACAATTGCCAATATGAGAAACATAGAAGTAGATATCCTCGGTGTATCAAAACAGCTTAAATCACTTAATAAAGCCAAGGCCTCCGGTGCAGGTATTATACCAGTCACGTTCCTCTCAGAGTATGCTGATACAATAGCTCCATATTTAGCAATTATATACAACCGCTCACTCACAGAAAGATCCGTACCTAAGGACTAGAAAATTGTTGAAGTCACATCATTAACCAGAAAGGTAATCAGGAGTAATCCGCTGAATTACAGACCCATATCACTAACGGCGATCCGCAGTAGGGTTTTAGAACATATACTGTATTCGAACATTATGATGTACCTCGAAGAAAACAATTTATTGACACACAGTCAGCACGGATTCAGAAAATATAGTTCTTGCGAAGCACAACTAGCTCTATACACTCATGAAGTAATGAGTGCTATCGACAGGGGATGTCAAATTGATTCCATATTTTTAGATTTCCAGAAAGCTTCCGACACCGTTCCTCACACGCGTCTTCCTTCTAACCTAACTGCGTGCCTATGGCATATCGCCTCAGTTGTCCGACTGGTTCGAGATTTCCTGTCAGTAAGTCCACAGTTCGTAGTAATAGACGGAAAGTCATCGAGTTAAGCGGAAGTAACATCCGGCGTTCCGCAAGGAACTGTTATAGGCCCTCTATTGTACCTGATCTATTTTAACGACATAGGAGGCATCTGAGTAGCAGTCGTAAGTCGTTTCCAGATGATGCTTTCATTTGCCGTCATGTAAAGTCGTCAGATGACCAAAACGATTTCCAAAATGATTGAGATAAGATATTTGTATGGTGCGAAATGTGCCAATTGACCCTGAATAAAGAAAAGTATGAAGTTATTCACTTGAGTACTAAACGAAATCCGCTAAATTTCGATTACGCAATAAGTCACACAACTCTGAAGGCTGTAAATTCAATTAAATATTTAGGGATTACAATTACAAATACCCTAAATTGGAACGATCACATAGATAATGTTGTGGGTAGAGTCAACCAAAGACTGCGATTCATTGGCAGAACACCTAGAAGGTGAAACAGGTCTATTAAAGAGACTGCTTACACCACGCTTGTCCTCCCTATTCTGGAGTATTGATGTGCGGTGTGGGATCCGCATCAGATGGGACTGACAGATGTCAAAGAAGGGCAGATCGTTTTGTATTAATCCGAAATAGGGGAGATAGTGCCACAGACATGATAAGTGAATTTGAAGTGACAATCATTAAAACTAAGGCTTTTCGTGTTGCGACGGGATCTTCTCATGAAATTTCAATCACCAGTTTTCTCCTCCAATTGCGAAAACATTGGGTTGGCACCCACCTACACAGGGGGAAATGATCACCATGGTAAAGTGATAGATATCAGGGCTCGCACAGAAAAATACAAGTGCTCGTTTTTCCCACGCGCCCTTCGAGAGTGGAACGGTAGAGATACAGCTTGAAGGTGGTTCTAATAAATTAATTTTTTTTTAATTTGTGATAAGATCTTGGGATCAAACTGCTCAGGTCATCAGTCCCTAAACTTAGACACTACTTAATCTAACTTAAACTAACTTAAGCTAAGGACAACACACACACCCATGCCCGAGGGAGGACTCGGACCTCCGACGGGGAGAGCCGCGCGGATCATGACAAGGCGCCTCAGACGTCGCGGTTACCCCGCGTGGCGAAGGTGGTTCATTGAACCCTCTGCCAGGCACTTTACTGTAAATTGCAGAGTAATCACGTAGATGTAGAAAACACAGCAGGTGACTAAAATGCTTTGCGTGTTTTCTTCAGCCTATAATTATAAATATTTGGAAATACACAGGAACACAAGACTTGACGGAGCTGGCTAAGAACGGATGGGCTCACATTTCGGACATTCAACAAGAGTTTTTGCTTGGCTGCTTTTGCACACATATTTGTTACACTTGAGGCAGATGTTTGATGTTTTATTCCCCTTTGTTGTTTCGTTGTTTGCAGGAAACCTGAGTTTGATAACACCTTCTGTTTCCATATTAGCGCCAGTATCGAGTAGCTGCAAGGGTAGATTGGCTCTCTCCTGCAGTTTGTAGATGGCAGCAACCTCATCTGCGACTCAAAGGGTAAAGTCTCGGTGAGAAATCTTAGAGGTGAACAATTGAAAAATTGTTTGAGCGTTGGTCATGGGAGACTAAAATATCTAATACAAGACAAGCACAGGCCTTCGGTGGGTATCAGCTAGCACAATGATGCGTCCAGCCATTTGGTCAACTATATCGACTTCACCCTCAGTTTCATTACAGAACTTCACCGTTTCTGTATGTTTCTTCTCAGTGTTCTCAGTCGTCTGACATCCAGTATGCATTTTACTCAGGATAAGGATATTTGTTTCTTTTTCCCTTTGCAAATATGCCGTTTCGACTTCGCGTCGCATGAGGGACCTCTTTGAGTGATCTCCGAAGAATGTCAGCTAAACTTATTCCTTTTTGTTTCAGCTCATCTGCCAGTTTCACGGAGGTGCAAAAGTTGTCAGTCATAATGTTCCGTAAGGGCGACCCGCCTGACATCTGCTGCCAAGTAAGAGAACTATTAGCAGTGTCCTAGACAGCAGTGTAGGAGTGCCGTATGGCGAGGGTGGGTGGGGGGGGGGGGGAGGGAGGGCAGCTATCCCACTACATAACACGTTATTCTGTAGCTTCCCAGTGTCAATACGCAGGTCTACTGGTCGCCAATCCATATAAAACGGAAAACCGCGCTGATATAAAGTATCGCCTGACCTCTGAATTCTTCGTATTTTGCTTTAGTTTTGGCACAAAATGTTGTAATATACTCCAACATCTCATGAATAATGTCAAGGTACGCTCAGAAACTATTTAGCGACTGAAAGTTGATGTTACTGATATCAAATGGCGTTAAAACGTGTATGGGTCGAAAATGTCCCGGCCCCTCCCGCCGGAGGTTAGAATCTTCCCTCGGGCATGGGTATGTGTGTTGTTCTTAGCATAACTTAGTTTAAGTAGTGCGTAAGTCGAGGCACCGATGACCTCAGCAATTTGGTCCCTTAGGAATTCACATACACATACACACACACACACACACACACACACAAATGACTTCCTTGGGACTTCTAGTGTTAAGCAAGTGTATATGTCTTGTAAACTGACTTGTTCAAATAATCTATGGAGAATGTAACTAAGTGAGTGACTTATTAAATGGCAGCAGTGTGGAATGGTGTGCTACTATTGCGGTCGTCGTGTTTATCG
This sequence comes from Schistocerca piceifrons, assembly GCF_021461385.2. NCBI lineage: Eukaryota > Metazoa > Arthropoda > Insecta > Orthoptera > Acrididae > Schistocerca > Schistocerca piceifrons. Next base: position 535,476,603 of record NC_060144.1, on the reverse strand, counting down.
TATTTTCGAACTATTAATTTAATATATAATGGGAGCAAAATTCTGACACCGATTATTTACTTGAGAATGGAAAAAGTGGTAGAATCCAATCTCAGGGAAGACCCGGTCAGGTTCAAGAGAAATATAGGAACATGCGAGGCAGTATTGGCTCTATGACATGTCTGAAATGAAAGGTCGAAGAAACGCAAGTCTACATGCATAGTATTTGCAGATTTAGAGAAATCTTTTGATATTATTGACTGAGACACATTATTCGAAATTTTGAAGGTAGCGGGTATAAGCTATATGTGGCGAAAGGTAATTTACAACTTGTACAATAAGCAGCCTACAGTTATAACTGTCGAAGGACATGAAAGAGAAACAGTGGATGAGAAGATAGCGAGACAGGTTTGCAGCTATCCTCGACGTTATTTAACCTTTACGTAGAACAAACGCTAACGAAAACCGACGAGAAATTTTGAAAATAACCTTAAGATTTGCACATGACATTATAATTCTGTGAGATAAAGGAGTGGACCTGTAACAGTAGCTAAGCGGAATGTATGGTGTTTGGAAGATGAATATCATGAAAGAATCGTGGAGATGCCCAGGTAACAGCAGTGCCAGAACTGGAAGAGAGGCGTTTTGCACCGCTTGTGGTTTACTGTTAAAACTGCAAGAGCGTTCGCTCCTAGAGGAGTCAACAAATGTATTGCTTTTTCCTACATTATCTCCTGAAAAGGCCATGAGGGCACAATTAGTGAGATCCGAGCACACACGAAGGCTTACCAACAATCATTCTTCACGAAAGAAACAGGTAAGCGAGGAAATGGAAGTAGTACATAAAGTACCCTCCGCCACTCCCCATCTGGTGGCTTGCGGAGTACAGATGTAGATGTAGATCAACAATAGCAAAATAGCGTAAGGGAATGTGGCCGAATTAGATCAGGCGAAGCTAAGGAATTAGCTTAGGAAATAAGACACGAAAGTAGTAGACAAGTTATATGGACAGTAAAACAACTGTTGGTAGCCGAAGTAGGGAGAATACAAAACGCAGATTGGCTATAACAAAAAATCATTACTAAAAAGGAGGAATTAGTTAAAACCGAATATAAATTTAAATGCTAGGAAGTATTTTCTGAAGGTAGCCATGTAAGTATCATGTAGTGGACCTTTGTATGGGAGGGAAACGCGGACTATAAACAGTTCAGACAAGAAGAGGATGGATGTTTTTGAAATGAGATGTTGCAGAAGAATGCTGAATATTATGATAGCTGAAACAAATTGGGGAAAACAGCAATTTATGGCCCAATTTTACCAAAAAAGAAAACCGTTGATAGCACACAGCATAGGCCGTCAAGGAATCGTCAGTTTGGTAATGTAGGCATATATGCAAGGGTAAAAATTTTAGAAGAACGCTAAGGGATGAAGTAGGTTCAGATAGATGTAGAATGCAGTAGCTACACAGTGACAAATTAGCGTGGAGAGCTGCAATAAGGTTTCAGACTGAGGGGTACAACAACAACAACAACGATAATAATAATAATAAAAATATCGTTTAGAGAAGTTACATGAATGCATGGTGTCTGTTGTTTTGGAGACACCATGCGAAATCCACAGCTGTGATACATATTACGTAAATTGAAGGTGGAGTGGGGAGAAAGGAAAGGAAAGGAAAGGGACTATCGATGACAGCTGCATCGAGACTTTATGTGGAATCAGCGGTGGCAAGTGAAAATGTGTGCCGGAACGGTATTCGAAGCCGGGATCTCCTGCTTACTAAGAAGTTCCACTATCCACTGCCCCACCCGCGCCACCATTACCACTTGCGCGGACTATCTTAGCACTCTTCTTTGAAATAAGCATTCACATAATTTTTATAATTGTTTCAACATGGCAGAAAGAAAAACCTATTGAACGGCTCTTGGCACAGCTTGAACACATGACATGTCATGCCTGGATAATTTGCGATGCTAACATATCGACGGCTGTATGTAAAGTTCCCTAGTATTACCACGAAAGAAAGAAAAACCCGCACGTTATTGCACCCTAAGAAACGGAACTTTTAATGTACTGTGGACGTCCTCATGGCTCATTATGCCCGCTACCGAAGACACGAAAAGAAGGCCGACAAATATCAGTCATTCAGCCCACTGCATCATAACAAATTGCAGTCCGTGGCCACTGACCTCACAATAGTACTGCGCAGACGATGGTGTGGGTCTGACATCAAGCATAGACATCTCCACGGCTAGCAGCCACTCGCTGATCCTAGATATACCGGTGTGAGGCACTTTCGTGACGCCAAACCCAGACCCTACGACTGTCAGGATTGAACCGAGCAGTGTGTGGTGAGATGCATCTGTTCGTGCTCGCCGTGCGGTATTAGCCGAGCGGTCTGAGGCGCTACAGTCATGGACTGTGCGGCTGGTCCCAGCGGAGGTTCGAGTCCACCCTCGGGCATGGGTGTGTGTGTTTGTCCTTAGGATAATTTAGTTTAAGTAGTGTGTAAGCTTAGGGACTGATGATCTTAGCAGTTAAGTCTCATAAGATTTCATATACATTTTTTTTTTGTTCGTGCTCGAGAGCACCAAGAAAACACTATTTACAACAAAATATTTATCAATCAGAGGTACCGTATTATTCCCCAGAGGCCCTGGCTGGTCCGAAGGGCCAGCGTTGTGCGGACCCAGACAGTAGAAAAGAGTACACATCGCCAGCAGTTCTGTTGCATCGTGGAAGGCTCGTGTAGCGTCCATTACATCATGGCTCTGTCGGTAACCCTCAGGCTCCAGCAGGCATGATCCTCGCAGGACAGCTGTGGACAGTAGCCTCTGTGGGCTGATCTCCAAAATGCTCTCGTTGAGGACCTGCATCCAGGACACTCGCCCTCCAGCACAGTATGAAGTACTCGTTGTCATCATATCCAGGTAGTAAACAGCATCAGCTTCGGCTGCAGTCACGGGGCGAGCAGCAGCAGTGACTCCTGTTCACAATGGCCGATCGCGTACAGCTTCCTGGCCCTGCTGGTCAATCCTCCAGTAAGCTAGCAGAATGAAGGTGGTCCCTGCACCCCATCAGTGATGACTCAGAAGTTGACGCTTCAGCTTGCTGTGTCAGAGTCTTTCCAGCAAGACAACACCAAAGATGCTTGTAGACAATTGGGCACGCAAAGCCAACGGCGCTGCCGCAGTCGTAACACCTGTTCCCCTCAGAACACCGAGTTAAGCGCTGTTGAGTTTGGCTACTACTTGGGCGCTTCACAGTCCGGATCTGCCGAGCGCTGTTGGCGAGCGGGGAGCACTCAACCGTTGTGAAGCCTACTGAGGAACTATTTGATTGAGAAATAGCGGTCCTGGTCACGAAATCTGACAACGGCTGGGAAAGCGGTTGCTGGCCACATGCCCCTCCACATCCACAGCTTGTGACGCCTGACGGCAGAAGATATAGCAGTTGGTCGGTACATGTCATTTCCGGAAGGAGTTTAGACCTGTAGGGGCTCGACTGACTTAGCCTCCTCTGTGCCACAGGACTGCTGCAATTGTGAATATGGTTCAAATGGCTCTGAGCACTATGGGACTTAACTTCTCAGGTCATCAGTCCCCTAGAACTTATAACTACTTAAACCTAACTAACCTAAGGACGTCACACACATCCATTCCCGAGGTAGAATTCGAACCTGTGACCGTAGCGGTCGCACGATTTCAGACTCTAGCGCCTAGAACTACTCGACCACTCAACCGGCTGCGAATATGATTAAGAAACGCGTAGTATTAACGCTGGCGCTTTCCGTGCACTCTGCAGGGATGGGGGCAGTAGTGATATCCTGTATACCAGTTTTCTCGTGTGTGGCCATTTCTCCTAGTGGCTTCAGAGATTCGTAACTTCGTCTTCCAGACGGCCTTCTTTGCTGAATCAATGGCTGAATAGTTGCTGTCACTTTATGACTGGGCTTTCTTGTCCCACTTCGCTCTTTCATCAGTATGACGATATCTGTCTGCTGCCAAGACGTCGGCTGGGCGACTTAAGTGTTCGTCCCGGGCTGCTCATTTCCTCCTAGCTCGCAGTATGCCGGTCAATGATTCAGGCAGTTTGACTTCTGGTATTGCCAGTGAAGAATTTTGACAAAATTTTAGTGCTAGCCTGCTGCACTATTCCTGTCTGCAACGGCAGCAGATCACCATGCAACGGCAGCAGATCACCATGCAATGGAATGAACTGTCCAGACGAGAAAGATGTGATGAGTTCTGAGAGTAACGTGTTCTTTTTTCTTACCTCAACAATATTTTTCTTTTAAATTTTTTTATACACTACTGGCCATTAAAATTGCTACACCACGAACATGACGTGCTACAGACGCGAAATTTAACCGCCAGGAAAAAGATACTGTGATATGGAAATGATTAGCTTTTCAGAGCATTCACACAAGGTTAGCCCCGGTGGCGACACCTACAATGTCCTGACATGAGGAAAGTTTCCAACCGATTTCTCATACACAAACATCAGTTGACCGGCGTTGCTTGGTGAAACGTTGTTGTGATGTCACGTGTAAGGAGGAGAATGCGTACAATCACGTTTCCGACTTTAATAAAGGTCGGATTGTAGCCCATCGAGATTGCGGTTTATCGTATCGCGACATGGCTGCTCGCGTTGGTCGAGATCCAATGACTGTTAGCAGAATATGAAATCGGTGGGTTCAGGAGGGTAATACGGAACGCCGTGCTGGATCCCAACAGCCTCGTATCACTATCAGTCGAGATGACAGGCATCTTATCCGCAAGGCTGTGACGGATCGTGCAGTCACGTCTCGATCCCTGAGTCAACAGATGGGGACGTTTGCAAGACAACAACCATCTGCACGAACAGTTCGCCGACGTTTGCAGAAGCATGGACTATCAGCTCGGAGACCGTGGCTGCGGCTGCACTTGACGCTGCATCGCAGACAGGAGCGCCTGCGATGGTGTACTCAACGACGAACCTGGGTGCACGAATGGCAAAACTTTATTTTTTCGGATGAATCGAGGTTCTGTTTACAGCATCATGATGGTCGCATCCGTGTTTGGTAACATCGCGGTGAACGCACATTGGAAGCGTGTATTCGTAATCGCCATACTGGCGTATCACTCGGCGTGATGGTATGGGGTGCCATTGGTTACACGTCTCGGTCACCTCTTGTTCGCATTGACGGCACTTTGAATAGTGGACGTTACATTTCAGAATTGTTACGACCCGTGGCTCTACCCTGCATTCGTTCCCTGTGAAACCCTACATTTCAGCAGGATAATGGACGATCGCATGTTGCAGGTCCTGTAGGGGCCTTTCTGGATACAGAAAATGTTCGACTGCCTTCCTGGCCAGCACATTCTCCAGATCTCTCACCAATTGAAAAGTCTGTTGAATGGTGGCCGAGTAACTGGCTCGTCACGATACGCCAGTCACTTCTCTTGGTGAACTGTGGTATCGTGTTGAAGCTGCAAGGGCAGCAGTACCTGTACATGCCAACCAAGCTCTGTTTGACTCAATGCCCAGGCGAATCAAGGTCGTTATTACGACCAGAGGTGGTTGTTCTGAGTACTGATTTCTCAGGATCTATGCACCCAAATAGCGTGAAAATGAAATCACATCTCAGTTATAGTATAATATATTTGTCCAATGGATCTCCGTTTATCATCTGCAGTTCTTCTTGGTGTTGCAATTTAAATGGCCAGTAGTGTATTTTATTGAATATTATTACCTTGTGAATTTTTCCTCTTGGAATTTCTAAATTCTGTGCTCATTCCATAAAATATTATTTACAAAGTCAGTCTTTTTTGCACGGGTTGACTGTTCCGTCGGTTCCTGGTGGAATATTTTATACATTTGAATGAAACATACACAACACTGCTGTAATATTCTGTAACATTTATTGTTACACGAACCAGTTTTCGGCTGTTACGCTATCATCATGTACAAAAATTAGCATGCGGTGCAGTGAAATTTTGTTGGATCAAAGACGTTAAACTAGTGCATCTACAGAGTATCTCCATTTCCAGAGATGGAAAATGTTAATGTTAGAATCTGGAATAAAACAAGAGGGGTTATTTCAGTGTAAATGCTATATAAGAATATTTAACTAAGATAACTAAAATATGTGACACAAAACTAATGAACTATAGACAAATTACAACAATTGTACAGAGAAGAAAATAATGGAACAATAAACTTTGGTGATATTTGCCAAAGATGTGGCTGAACAAAATAATAGTGTCTGTAACAGGTCCTAAATTTCAAACAGGTAAGATATAATAGTGATATTAAGCAGGTGAGCGTTGCAGCTGTGTTTATACTAAATCAAAAGTTTTTAACACGAGAGAAATTATTGTAACTCAAATAACGGAAAATGAGGCATGTGAGTAAGAATGTTAATTTATAACATGACCTGGATGGGATTACGAGTAGCGCCTGCAGTTAGAAGTGACAAGTAAGAGTATTAAGGATGGGTTGATGAATATGTGTTTATCAATTTCCATTATTTCAAGGTAACTCACATTACTTCCTGCATGGATGTGATGTAATACTTCGTGTTTGATCTTGCAACTATGTCCTTCTTTAACAGGTGTTCTTCAAAAGTAGAGTCCCCTTTTCTAAGTTTCCAACTTCCGTGGTGTTCCTTCAAAGAAATGCGAAACCTATAGAGCCACAGCACTATCGATAGCAGTGATGCTAGTGGATATAAGCTTAGAGTGAGCTTCAGGAAACCTATCGGAAAGCGAACTGTGCTTAAAATTCAGGAATATTTTGTTCTGAAATACAAAGCAGATGCTTCAGTACTAAGCGCACTAACGTACAAAGGTCCATACACACCATTTCGGCTCTGGGAACGGAAGTACGGTAATTGCGTACTGAAAGACCTGAGACTATCGACAGTGGCTCTTAATCCAGCGAAGCGAAGAAAGGAAAGGATGTCAGGGATTTATTGACGTACCTTACTGATGGAAGCAGCTCTTGAAGCGTGCTTAAAGATAGACGTCAGCAACCATACATTATTTAGAAAATCGGCTTCCATACAGGACGGGGAGAAGGAGAAGAAGACAAACAAAAGGTCCTTCGATAACTAGAAACTATACCAGAGAACTGTCCATCATAATGTATGGACCACAGGACAAAACAACGGTATTTTATTTGCATAGCTGTATTTTGTTATCAATATATTTCCTGTTATACTGTGCAAATGAAACGGTTCTATAGTCAAGAACATGTGACTTTTCCTCTAAATTAAACCCATCAGACTAGAAAGAAGGTAATAAATTACGTGGCCTAATATTAGGACAATTCAAACCCATGTGGTGGATAAAATCATCTTCAAATTGTTTTGAAAGGTACTTGAGTATTTGCAGTGTAGCTTATCTTCAATTTTCCAGTACTTCTTTGCTACATAAATTTTAAAGTTCTATTAAGTTTATCCTGTGAAAGTCACGACTTAGTGAACTGCGTGGTCAGACATAAATAACTATCCAATAAAGTAGGACCAATTAGGAAAGATGGACTTTTAAGCTTATGTTGGCATCGTTCGATCTCGGTTGGCCATCAACGTGTTAACTATCGCAGGAATTCATTTCGTTGGCAGAGGCGAACAGCAGTACCCACGTAATCGTCAACAGTCGCTGAACAGTTGACGAAACAAAATATCACTTGTGAGTAAGAAAAATCTATCTCTTATCTAGGAGCAGCCAGCTTTGACAAGAGTGAAAGAGTGCCACTTTTGGAAGTCAGTCTCACAATCCGTATACCAAAAAAAGAAAAATGTCCCTTGCATGTACTGAACACAGCCCCTACCAAATGCATAAATTCCCGTAGATCTCTAGTAAGAATTACCGCTCATGAAATTCGAAACATAAATGCAAAATTGAAAAGATTACCTATGTCGATTTCCGAATGGGGAACCTCCCAGCTGCAAATCCGTGTGTGAGGGAGACTTCTGTCCATCATTTTAAGATAGAATCAGATGGTCCATCACAGGTATGTGATGGAAGCGATCATTAGCAAAGTACGTTATGTAGATACCCGACTTGCTTACCCTGATATGCCAAGCGAAAGTTAGCATAAACAAACTTCCATGCTCTGAACTAGCCGAAACATACTGTTTACCTTGTAGCAGAGATCGCTGAATCCTACGATTAATACAGGTAATACAGCGTGGTTATAGTGTTAAACTTTCACTATTTGAGAGGGCCCCATGACCAACGAATGGTCATTGGACAATGAATCTTCGTGGAAACATTTGTAGAGATATGCAGAAGAGTAATAACGAATTAACCATAGAAAGAAAGTCATTTTAATATCCACATCAAAGGTCTAACATTTGTTAATTGCGTACCACGTTTACGTTCCTGGTTACAAACGTTGTTAAGTGTGACGACTACCTGCATCCACGACTGCCTGGAACCGCATCAGAGACTACTCTTCTGATGCGCAAATAACCGTGGGATATTCAGCTGCCGTGACTCAGCCTGTGTACTGTGTGAAGATCGCACATCCCGTCCAGCATTCTCGGCTTTGGTAAAAGTATCTTCTTCAACAAGTTTGGGCGCAACTGGCCGCTGGCCTCTCCCAGGAGCAGTTCCCAAACCGCCAACCCATTCGAACTTCTGTTCTTCAACCCCTATGCGAAAAGCGGATCACTACGCATTCCTGTAATGCGTCGATACTCCCCAAAAGCAGCAGGACTGTTGCTGTTGTTATGTCTGCCACAGACGGCCCCTGCCAAGCAGACTACACTCAAGACAGCCCTGTGTACCACATAACATACACAAGCACTTGCAGGTGCAACCAAGAGGAAAACAATTCTTCAAAACAAACAGAATTTGCTAGAGACTAATGCAAACCTTTTTACTGCAGAATACTCAGTATTGTAGAACACTCAGTATAATGTCATTTATTGAAACTGAACTACACGTCTCGAACAATCACTATATACACACAAATACAATAACTTGTAAACGACCATTCATCAAGAGCGTCGGTGATGTCCGTCGGAGCTGGTCCTAGCTCGGCGAGGAACTGGCTGTACTGCTGCTGCGCTGGCCTTATGAAGACGGCGGAGGCTGGCGGAGTACTCCAGATTTCCCTGCATCTGTGAGGCGACCTCTGCAGAAAAAGGTTCGCATTAGTCTCTAGCAAGTTCTGTTGGTTTTGAAGAATCTTTTTTCCTCTTGGTTGCGTCTGCAAGTGGTTGTGTATGTTATATGTTACACAGGGGTGTCTTGAGTGTAGTCTGCCTGGCAGGGGCCGTCTGTGGCAGACGTAACAGCTGTTGTTTTGATAAAACAGTACAAGTGAAGCACTCCTCACCCTGTCCACCCACGTGTTGATGATTGCAACTGTAACGGACACTGATGGCTTATGTCTCAAACCTACGTCGCCGTCCAGCGGCAAGTCGCGACGCTAACACTGTTTACAAAGCAATTCCTGCAGCCGTCAGTCTGAGTATCTTTCCTGTAAAGTTGGGTATCCACGCGGTGTATATAGAAGGGGCGTTCAGAAAGTTTTCGTTTCAGCGCGTTGCTGCAGCGTATACGAGTGTGCAACGTAGCACGGCTCCGATTCGCGTATATAACCATCGACATACGGGTGAAAGATTAGTGAGGCATTCGTGTCTTTCCGACGTGCGTGCGATAGACGCTGAAACGCCAACTATGGCAGCGTTATTACCAAATGCGTCCAAACAGGACCCATCCATAGGAGAACAAAGAATGTGTACAGGGGCCGGCCGCAGTGGTCTCGCGGTTCTAGGCGCGCAGTCCGGAACCGTGCGACTGCTACGGTCGCAGGTTCGAATCCTGCCTCGGGCATGGATGTGTGTGATGTCCTTAGGTTAGTTAGGTTTAAGTAGTTCTAAGTTCTAGGGGACTGATAACCACAACAGTTGAGTCCCATAGTGCTCAGAGCCATTTGAACCATTTTAATGTGTACAGGGCAGCACGTCTGTCGGAAACCGCCCTCGTGGAGTGGTGCTACTGCTTCGTGATGACGCACGTTCCCATATCGCAAATGCTGTAATGCAGAAGTTACGACAACTGTAGTACTCGAAGATCCACCCTAAAGTCCCATGCGATTATCACGACTCCGTTCCCCGTTCCATTGAGAAATGCTTTGAAAGGTCGACGATTCCTGTCGGACGAGGATGTGCAGCAAGCAGTTACCGACATCTTCAAGCACCAGAACAAGGTGTTTTACCAAACGGGTATCTTCAACACGGTGCGCGGGTGGGGCGATTTCCTCAATGCTCAGGCAGTTTTTCTTGATTTACTTGCCGATTCTGGGCTGTACAGCCTTCCAACCACACTGTACATTCAGCATAGAACCAATTAATACAGCAATGACATTCCTGTCCTCATGACCATGCACTGCACTCGCATAGCTATGGAATATTCCAGCAGATACACACTACGCCATACGTCCTCCGTAAAGCTCAAAAGTTGTTGTCAAAAGTAGGCAGTTTTAAGTGATGAGATCTGTAGCAGATTTGCAGTTGACACAGTTTAATTGCTCTTAGAAGCTGACTAACCTACAATTTATGGCCAGATAAAGTCTCATTTATTATTTGTGCACAGATGAATGATTAGCCACATACTACACTCTATTGATGTCCCATAATAAGACTTTTCGTCTGCACTATCCTAACACTGAAGTGACACAAAATTTCACGTGTGGCAAATGACCAAATACCACAGCATCTGAATCATTGTTCTTTAAGTCTAACGGTCACGTCGGTGCGGAAAACGGTATGCACAGTTGGTAACTGTTGGAAGTAGCAACACAGTTCACTGTCTGATCCTATTGTCGTATTGATGGCCATTACTGAAGTATGGCACAGTCCATAACGATAATTAATTGCATCATTACAGTCATTCTTCAAGAAAAAACAGTTACTGAATCACAGAATGATCTCTCGGATGCGAAATTTAGATAAACCTCGGCACTTCTCACAACTTGTACTTTCTACTCTCTCATCTGCGGTGTATTTCCCCCTTTTGGTGGACAAAGATCTTGTACATTTCACAACGTTCTGTAGACACACCAAAATGGCTTCTGATGAGCCTCCTTTACATGATTACAAAAATGAGAACTACATTTATCTATAGTTCTTCTCTGGGTTTTTACCAATTATAGTAAAAATATATAATTCTGATTAACTGAACTGTGGAGGGAGATTTTTTTGAATGTGAAGTTTTAGATACAATACTAACAGGTACCGAATTATAGTGTATAGTTCGTTAAAATATGAGATTCTATGTCAATAACAAAGTTTAAGTAAAGAACGCTAATAACTCCTTAACTACCCTACAGGCCATTAAAATTGGTACACCGAGGAGAAATGCAGATGATAAACGGGTATTCATTGGACAAATATATTATACTAGAACTGACATGTGATTACATTTTCACGCAATTTGTGTGCATAGATCCGGAGAAATCAGTACCCAGAAAAATCACCTCTGGCCGCAATAACGGCCTTGATACGCCTGGGCATTGAGTCAAACAGAGCTTGGATGGCGTGTACAGGTACAGCTGCCCATGCAGCTTCAACACGATATCACAGTTCATCAAGAGTAGTGACTGGCGTATTGCGACGAGCCAGTTGCTCAGTCACCATTGACCAGATGTTTCCAATTGGTGAGAGATCTGGAGAATGTGCTGGCCGGGGCAGCAGTCGAACATTTTCTGTATTCAGAAAGGCCTGTACAGAACCTGCAACATGTTGTCGTGCATTATCCACCTGAAATGTAGGGTTTCGCAGGGATCGAATGAAGGGTAGGGCCACGGGTCGTAACACATCTGAAATGTAACGTCCACTGCTCAAAGTGCCGTCAATGCGAACAAGAGGTGACCGAGACGTGTAACCAATGGCACCCCAAAGCATCACGCCGAGTGATACGTCAGTATGGCGACGACTAATACACGCTTCCAATGTGCATTCGCCGCGATGTCCCCAAACACGGATGCGACCATCATGATGCTGTAAACAGATCCTGGATTCATCCGAACAAATGACGTTTTGTCATTCGTGCACCCAGGTTAGTCGTTCAGTACACCATCGCAGGCGCTCCTGTCTGTGATACAGCGTCAAGGGTAACCGCAGCCATGGTCTCCGAGCTGATAGTACATGCTGCTGCAAACGTAGTGCAACTGTTCGTGCAGATGGTTGTTGTCTTGCAAACGTCCCCATCTGTTGACTCAGGGATCGAGACGTGGCTGCACGATTCGTTATAGTCATGCGGATAAGATGCCTGTCATCTCGACTGCTGGTGATACGAGGCCGTTGGGATCCAGCACGGCGTTTCGTATTACCCTCCTGAACCCACCGATTCCACATTCTGCTGACAGTCATTGGATCTCGACCAACGCTAGCAGCAATGTCGCGATACGATAAACCGCAATTGCGATAGGCTACAATCCGATCATTATCAAAGTCGGAAACGTGATGGTACGCATTTCTCCTCCTTACACGAGGCATCACAACAGCGTTTCACCAGGAAACGCCGGTGAACTGCTGTTTGTGTATGAGAAATCGATTGGAAACTCACATCAGCATGTTGTAGGTGTCGTCGCCGGCGCCAGCCTTGCGTGAATGCTCTGAAAAGATAATCATTTGCATATCGCAGCATCTTCTTCCTGTCGATTGAATTTCGCGTCTGTAGCACGTCATATTCGTTGTGTAGCAATTTTAATAGCCAGTAGTGTAAATGAGTGCAAGGTTTGCTAAATATTTTTCACATTAGCTGTATATATGCTACCGCCGATTTCATGGCTTCTTCAACTACATTGTCAGAAAGTTATAAATCAGGTCTATGTTTACATATGAGCTATGATAACGAAGTTTTACGTTGCTGGTATTTGTAACTAGCTCGCTTTTTAGGTAAGCTAATTGCACTTACGAATTCCCATTAACGAAAAGAATGTAATGGATAATACACCAAGAGGACAAAATTCGTGGGATGCCCACTAATACCCTGTCCGGCCTCCTTTTGTCATGTGTACCGCAGCAACTCGACGTGGGATGGGGGTGACAAGTCGCTTGAAATCACGTCCAGAAATACTGGGCCGTGCTGCTTCTGTAGCTGTCCATAACTGCGCAAGTGCAGCTGGTGTGGGATTTTGTGCACCAACTGACCTCTCGATTACGTCCCATAAATGTTCGATGGGATTCATGTCGGGTGATCTGGTTAGAAAAAACATTCGCTCGAACTGTCCAGAACTTTCTTCAAACCAATCGCGAACAATTTTGGGGCAGGTCCGACCGCCTTGTTGCTGGTTTTATTACATTCGACGTCACATTGGGCAACCTGCGCGCCGGATGGGGATGAAATGATGATGAAGACAGCTCCCTGAGCGGAGAAAATCTACGACCCAGCCGGGAATCGAACCAGGACCCGTAGGACGGCAGTCCGTCACGCTGACCACTAAGCTGTCGGGGCCTACAGCGACGTGGTGAACTTCCATTAATAAAAATGTCATCATTGTTTTCTGCAAATGATCTCCAAGTAGTCGAACATAAGTATTTCTATTCAGTTATCGGTTCACTTGGAGCAGAGGACCCAGTCCATTCCACGCAGCCACAGCCCACACCTCTATCGAGCCTCCACCGGTTTGCACAGAGCCTTGTCGACAACTAGCGTCCACGGCTTCGTGTGGTCTACGCCACACTCGAACCATAGCATCAGTTCTTACCAACTGATATGAGGACTCATCTGATCACGACACGGTTTTCCCGCGAGCCCATGGGAGGCGCTGCAGCCAATGACGTGTTGTTACCAAAGGCACTCGCGTCGGTCGTCTGGTGCCATATCCCATTAACGCCATTCTTCGCCGCACTGTCGTAACTGATACATTCGTCGTATGTACCACATTGATTTATGCGGTTATTTCGCGCTGTGTTGCTTGTGTTTTAGCACTGACAACTGTACACAACTGCTCTCGGTCGTTAAGAGAAGGCCGGTGCCCACTGAGTTTTGCGTGGTGAGAAGTATTGCCTGAAATCTGGTATTGCTGGCACACTCTTGACACTGTGGATCTCGGAATACTTAATTCCCTAACGATATCCGAAATGGAATGTCCCATGCGTCTGGCACCAACTACCATCCCGCGTTCAAAGTCTGTTAATTTCTGTTGCGCGGCCATAACCACGTCGAAACTTTTTCACACAAATCACCAGTCTACAAGTGACAGCTTCGTCATTGCACTGCCCTTTTATACCTCGTGTACGCGATACTGTCACCATCTGTATATGTGCATTTAGCTATTCCATGTCTTACGTCACCTCAGCGTAAAGTTAAATTGGCTAAGCTGTGAGTTAATATTGAAGATTTTGAGCATATACCATATAAATGGCAGTATCGAAGATAATGAAAAGGCGGGAGAAAAACATAACAGGAGGAATGAATCCACTTGCTTTGTTACAAAGTCTTCGTTACATATAGGTGTGTAGTGTTATATGGGAGTGAGAATTAGACCATAAATGCAACAACATAATAGAAGTTGCTGACGACTAGATGGGTAGATCGGATAATTAATAGGGAAATAATGAATAAGCTGGTTCGAAAAGCGCTTTTTGGCACAACTTGACTGACGGAAGGGATACACTGACGGAGCACATCTTGAAACATCCAGGAATTCTGAGGGGAAAAATCGTAGAAGGAGACCAGGGCTTGACTACAATAAGCAGGTTCAAGAAGATGCATATTGCAGCAGTTATGCAGAGATGAAGACGCCTGCACAGCGTAGACGTACGTAGAGAGCAGCATTACCCAGCATTCGGACTGTAGACAACGAGAACAAGAACAGCAGTATAGTGCGGATAGTGATTAATCAAACTCTGCTATGTATTCGCCACAGTAGACGAGCGTAGACAGTAACATTACCCAGCTTGCGGACTGTAGACAGCAAGAACAACAACAGCAACAACAGCAACAGCAATATAGTGCTGATAGTGATTAATCAGACTCTACTATGCATTCGCTACTAAATCGTTTTACGCGTTACTGCGATTTAATGTCTGGCGCTATTGCAATTAAAAATATCTGATTTTTCAGTAAGTGCATTTCTCTGTAGTCTGAAGATATGAAGAGTCTTCGTTTGTCACTGATCGAGAGAACTGTTCTGCTAGTAAAGGAGCGTTTTAAACTGATACTGTACTGAAGAAGAAGCAATGAAAACCCCGTCTCGCGTTTCGCAGGAGAGAAACTGTGGTGAACAATGAGGAACGAGCACTTCAGGGACTTCGGGACCAAGGCGGTAGGTAGCTGACACTCGAACCAACTTGCGGCAGTTACAGGAAAACATACTCAGGGCCTTCTGTCGCATATCCCAAGGTTCAGTCCGCACCCTACGTTGAATATCCCATTCCGTTCCTCGTTCTGAAGTAGCGTGTGATTCCTTTGCTGACATGAAGCTACAGCTGTGAACTCCCTATGGACCTGTACATCTCTGGGTTTACGTTTGTTAGAATGGGCAGACTTGGTAAACGCAAAGCTGGTATCGATACGTATTCAGTTTGATTTAAAACGAAAGGCTTTATACACATAGGATACTAACCGCGAAAGACATACTGATTCCAGTTTCCCCTAAATAGGCTTGTTAAATGAAAAATGCTTATTACATTTTGTTCCAATAATAATTACCCATTACAGACAGGTTTTCGTCTTATTAAGTCGTCAGGTCACAACCCACTGTTGTCATATAATAATGTCCTAATAAGTCGAAAACTTGTTTTCAGTAAACATATTTAATGGAAAAAATTGCAATTTCTTTGATTGTCACACTTAAAATAAGAAATTGTTCAACCAAGGAGAAATGCAGTAGTCCCATCGCTAAAAATACTGAATTGTAATAATTACATACGGACACGAATATTTACAGTCTTGACTGTATATCTGGAGCTATGAAATTACATATGGACACGAATATTTACAGTCTTGACTGTATAACTGGAGCTATGGCATGAGAGCATTATTGTAATGCGAGGAATGTGCAATAGACATCAGAGAAATTCCATTCTTCAGTAAAGTCGATACGCGTACCGACTGTGGTGCTGTTACGTCTTTCACGAGCATAAGTTTGCAGTTGAAATTATAAGTAGAACAATATTGTTCGTACGATTGCTGGAAGGTTGACGTAGGTATGATCAACAATTTAGGACCCTCATCCACTCTATTTAAGCAAACAACGATATGACGTAATAATAAAAACCATTCATGCATGCATTCGTACAAACTACATTACTGATCATGTACAAAACAACACTGTAATTAGCATAAATTTATAGTGCGCAGCTAGTAAAAATCTGCTAAGTAACTGTAACGAAATTTAGAAGTACACAGTAGTTATAAAGATTTTCGCGAAGGGAAACAGATTTTATTTCAGTGACAAGTAATATTACTGAAACACATTTGTCCTTCCATTTCAAAGTATTGATTAATGTTGTCTTAGGAAGCTACATTGTAAAGAAAATTATTAAGAAAAAGACAATATCGCTGAAACTACTTTTTACGTGATTAATGTCAAAAAAGTTTTGGTAAGTGGCAATTCACAGAATGTTATTGACCTTCAACATCGCAGCGCGTCAGCAACCGTTGGTTAATATATTAAAAAACTAAAAACCCGCCTCGATTGCAAAAAAGGCATCTAGTGTTAAGTATTAACCCAGGTTTCGACGTAGATAACTACACCTTCTTCAGAACAATAATAAAACCCACAAGTGCCTAAGAAGACCTTTGTAAATGATTAAAAGAACACCATAGCTATACATTTATAAACACAAAAGAAAAGGAAAACACAAACAGTACATATGTACAAAGTCAAAAACACTACTTAGCTTAATGGTGTACGCTCCACCTCACACCGGCCTATGTTCAATGGGCCATGACCCGCCATAAACTGCAGCTACAAACTGTCGCTCACTTACAAGTTGTTGTTCTGAAGAAGGTGTAGTTATCTACGCCGAAACCTGGGTTAACACTCAACACTAGGTGCTTTTTTCGCAATCGCGGCGGGTTTTTAGTTTTTTAATAAATGTTATTGACCTTAGCTGAATAGACACATTGTTGCAGTGGTAGCGTGAATTTGGTGGCATTTTCTTTAAATATCTTCCTCCGACATCTCAACACATTGCCTTTACATAAGTATTAGGCCACATGCATTCCTCTGAGCCCCACAAGCACGCAATCTGTGTTGAAAGCACTCTGGCTGACTCACTGCCAGTGACAGGCTTCGTTTACTCAGCTCTCTCAGAAACAAATAATGCCTTTGGCCTACCCTTTGCAGTTCTCCTTCATTCTTTATCTAAATTGTATCCATATATATTTTATCTTTTACTACATGCTCTACTGCATGCATGTCATTTAAGGTTTTAAGAACCTGTATCCTAAAAATAGTAAGAAATAAAATGACAACTTTGTACAGACAAAAACATGAAAATGTTTACACAAATAGCTTACTTCGTCAGTAACAGGCTGTACTACTCGTTACGTTTACAAAATATTTTCGTATATGTTGAGATTTTTCAAACTGTGTTAGTTGACTGACAAATGAAAGAAATATTGCAAACTTTGCTAGTTGACTGTCAAATAAAAGAAAAAAAATTATTTGTGTGTTAATGACCTGAATGTGTGTGTGTGTGTGTGTGTGTGTGTGTGTGTGTGTGTGTGTGTGTGTGTGTGTTTTAAATGCATGTTATTGCCTTGAACTTACTGTGTCATTATTGATAGTAAAAAAATATTGTTTCAATGACAACATAATATATAATGCAGAAAATAATAGTAAAGAAGTGTGGGACGTCATAAACCAAGAAATCGGGAAAGGCAGACTCAAAAAATAACAAAATACTCGTACAAATTAAATGCGGGGGTAGAATAACAGAAAATCCTAAGGAACTGCCAAATTTTGTAAATGACTATTTCTCTGTTATTTCGGAGAAATTGTAACAAAATTTTCCTTGGAAGCATGTAGCAACCGCAGTGACGTACACAGCAAACACAATGACTTTGTTTCTCACCACTTAGCTTAATTTCAAGAGCACGACATTGAAATTAAAGAAATAAGTCAGCAGGTGTATATGATTTCCAGTGCACAAGTTGTCCCTTTAATAAAGAAAGTTAATGGGGAGAGTATTAAAAAATTCAGGCAACTTTCACAAATGTTTCCCGTACTGTTGGCCATTAAAAGTACCATTAGGGAAATAAGGGTCAGTGATGTGTTGTCCTACAATACCACACCATGCACTGACACTCCACCGACGTTGATGTTTTACCTGACAAATCAAAAGTGGCTTTTCCGGTGACCAGTGGTGCATATTGTATCAGTTGACGTACCCACTGTTTGTAAGTGTGGCTTCATTGGTGAACAGTACCCTTCTCATAAACGCTGCAACATCAGAGACGGCATTCAAGGCGAATTTGAAAGTAATTCCCATGAAGAACTTTATGCAGCAAGACATGTAACAGGTGGTATTTACGTCTGTGAAGAATGCGCAGCACGTTTGATCAAGGGATTCCCACCAGTCTCTTCATTTCACGAGAACTGGCATGAGGATGTATTGCGATGGCCGTCAGAACAACTACTTCTGATGCTTTATGTGTTACTCTTTCGCTCCGGATCAGCATTTGTGGAAACATATGTTTTGTCGCGCGAAACCTTCCAACAGTGTTCGTGAAGATAAGACGGATCGGATATGTCTGTTAGGGTAATGCTGGGCATATAGTTGTGCCACACGTGTGCCTTTTTGGTGACATCCTCCGTAAAGTAATAATATATCGAACAATTGTTCATTTGTAAAAAGCATGTCGAGTGCCTAGAACAGATGGACAGATACATTAATATCGCGTTTATACCAATTAAAGTGCACAGTGGAACAGTGCCATTTACCTGTACGTACCTACACACAGATCAACCTGCTTCGTAGTGATCTTTTCCCACACACATCGCCGATTGCGGTCCATTCCGGTACACAACTGCAGAGGCAAGGGGTTTCACTGGGTACTGTAACGGGTCGATGTACACCGACCGGTACTGTCACATAGTGAGTACGTAAATACATAAAACACGCAAATGGAAAACCGTTTTGTACGTGTCAGTGTGTGTGGCAGGAAACTCTGTTACTACTTTCGATTCTCGCGACAACGTATGTCAATCACATTGCGATTACGAGCAACGTGCGGTGCATGCTGGCATCTCTGGATGTGCAATAGTGGCGAGTTTCGTTTATTTCAAGCGTAAATTTCGCTTTGCAATTTCTCCGGTCGTAACTGACGTATTGCGGTATCACCGAAGCAATTCTTTTCTTGCCGGCCGTGGAGGCCAAGCGGTTCTAGGCGCTTCAGTCCGGAATCGCGCGAGTGCTACGGTCGCAGGTTCGAATCCTGCCTCAGGCATGCATGTGTGTGATGTCCTTAGGTTAGTTAGGTTTAAGTAGTTCTAAGTTCTAGGGGACTGATGACCTCAGATGTTAAGTACCATAGTGCTCAGAGCCATTTTGAACCATTCTTTTCTTGATTTTTTGTATCACTGATTGCATAAAAAATAACATGGTGTGTCCGTTTAAAAAACACAACTTCGTGTTGAAAATAATATTTGCTTACGTTTTAGAATGTCTCATAGTATTAAATTTCATGTGCTCTTCCCTTACATTCATACCTGTGCAACGCGTTTCTTGATATTTACTGTTGCTCCAAAGATATTTGCGCTGAAACGTTTAACTGGAGCACCCTGCATATACAACTAAGGCTAGACAGTCAGCGATCTGTTCAGAGCAGATACACAACAAGCACGAACTCACGGGAATCGGCGAAATGTCGCAAGTAATGAAGATAATGTGTAAGGGGCATTACATTAGTGGTGTGTGGATATGTTGAGAATCTGCGTCTGAAGGGAGGCGTGCCAGGGGAGTCCATGCAGTTGCGGTGACCACTGCGCCAGACGACGGAGTGGTCAGAGCATCGGCCTAGCAAGAATGAGACCCAGCTTCGATTCCTGATGCGGCACAAATTTTCAACTTCTCCGTTGATTTCAATGCCCCCTCGCAAACATTGTCTGTAACTCCTTTGTGTCTTACTTCATAAAGGCTGTTGGTTGAAAATGGTTTCTGTTAGTGGGTGCATGTATAACACATGGGATGATTTTCTTTAATTTCACTGACCTTAACAATAGACCTACATTTAATACCACAACTACACCTCGTGCAAACTTTTACTACATGGCGATAAGGATTGTATCGATCTTTTAAAGTATTTGATCCCATGACGGCTACAGATACCTGAAACGCGACATCGGAATATCAGATAATAAAGTGTGTCCAAGACAAAAAAAAAAAATGTATGATTGTGCGTGATTATAGCCGCTGATCCTTGCAAAGCCCTCCTCTCTGCTATTTTGATATTATGAATTACATAGAACGTCGACTTCGCTTCAGTCTGAAGCGTAGAACATGACTACCTTCTCTGGTATCGGCTCTTGAGAGAGAATGGCCTGCCATTCCTCCACAGACTTTTAGACATCTCATTGGAAGTGTCCCCAGCACAGTTTAGTCCGCCAAAAAGGCAAAGGAGGCACGCGCCCACATTAAAGTCCTCTAATACGTGTTGGATACTTTTGACGAGGTGGTGTACATTTCTCCATATGTCGCTGCGAAACCACTTATTTTAGAGTAGTTGTCACATTCAAAGCCCGTGTCTTATTTCCATAAACGAAAATAGTCTGCGGATGTCATACTCATTTTATTGTACATCGAGTACCACCATAACAAAGAGATTGCGTCAATATCAACGCGGGAATTTTTCTGGTCCTCCGCTTGTGACATTCCACAAAACACAGGGTGCTTTGTAATTAATTTCGCTGCTGGTGAGGGCCCCCATGACAAACCAGTAATCATAGCAGGATGAAATTTTATAGCAACATTTCTAAGACCATTCGGAAAAGAAATAAGGAACTAACCACTGAAAGAAACACGTTTTGATTTCTACATGAGAGGATAATATTTGTTAAATGCGTACCATGTCTATGTTCCAGGTTACAAACGTTGCTCAATATGACGACTGTATGATCCACGATAGCATGGAACCGCACTAGCGATTTCTCGTCGTGACACAGCTCGTGCATTGCTTGAAGATCGCACACTGCGTCCAGCATTGTCAGCAATGGCAACAGTAACCTCTTCAGCAGTCTGTGGTGCAACTGGCCGTCAGCCTCTTCGCAGGAGAGATTCCCAGCTAATTCCCAATTAAATCGAACTCCCGAATCACGTTCTTCAACCCTGCTTCGGGAGGAGGATATCTCAGTATTCTTTTAACACGTCGATACTCTCTAGGGGCAGCTGCACTATTGCTGTTGTTTTGGTAAACCAGCTTTACGAGGAAAGCCTTGCTCACTTTGTCCAGACCCGTGTCGACTGTCTGCAGCTGTAATGCACGCCGATGCTTGTGCTTCAGTCCTGCGTAGCCGTACTAGTACCGGCGTCTAACGGCAAGTCATTGTACTAACACAACTAACAACGTAAATCCTGCAGCGTACTGTCTGAACATCATTCATATAAAGTTGGTCACAGATACGGTAAATACACTATTGGCCACTAAAATAGCTACACCACGAAGATGACGTGCTACAGACGAGAAACTTAACCGACAGGAAGAAGATGCTGTGATATGCAAATGATTAGCTTTTCAGAGCTTTCACACAAGAGTGGCGCCGGTGGCAACACCTACAACGTGCTGACATGAGGAAAGTTTCCAACCGATTTGTCATACATAAACAGCACTTGACCGGCCTTTAGTAAAGGTCGGATTGTAGCCTATCGCGATGCTCTTTATCGTATCGCGACATTGCTGCTCGCGTTGGTCGAGATCCAATGATTGTTAGCAGAATGTGGAATCGGTGGTTTCAGCAGGGTAGTACAGAACGCCGTGCTGGATCCCAACGGCCTCGTATCACTAGCGATCTAGATGACAGGTATCTTATCCGCATGGCTGTAACGGATCGAGTCAACAGATGGGGACGTTCGCAAAACAACAATCATCTGCACGAACAGTTCGACGACGTTTGCAACAGCATGGACTATCAGCTCGGAGACCAAGGCTGCGGTTACCCTTGACGTTGCATCACAGACAGGAGCACCTGCGATGGTGTACTCAACGATGAACCTCTGTGCACGAATGCCAAAACGTCATTTTTTCGGATGAATCCAGGTTCTGTTTACAGCATCATGATGGTCGCATCCGTGTTTGGCGACATAGCGGTGAATGCACATTGGAGCGTGTCTTCGTCATCGCCATACTGATATATCACCCAGCGTGATGGTATGGGGTGCCATTGGTTACACGTCTCGGTCACCTCTTGTTTGCATTGACAGTATTTTGAGCAGTGGACATTACTGATTTCTCAGGATCTATGCACCCAAATTGCGTGAAAATGTAATCACATGTCCTAGTATAAAATATTTGTCCAATGGATACCCGTTTATCATCTGCTTTTCTTCTTGGTATAGAAATTTTAATGACCAGTAGTGTGGTTTTCCAGCTGGACTGGCTCAAGTACCGAAAGTTTAATTATAACTACCCTGTAGGATGTCAAGCTATAATTCACACAGGAATTACGTAGAAATTTTATGAAGATCCAAAATGTTCTAAGGAAAAATATCATCGCAAAATTGTATCTGGATTAAGATGGAACGATAGGGTGACGGATGAAAATATTGCTGAAATTCAGGTTTCTTTTTCTCCGTAGTAGGCAAATGGGTTTTCTGCAATGAATAAAACATGCATTTAAGTTTTTATTGCTATTTTTTATTGAACAATATTAATATATTTACTTTGTTATTGGAATTTTTCCGAGGCAGCTCTGCAAGAAGGTAGATGGCGGTTGTCGCTGTTAACTCCGACACGGATATCTGAAACGTTAAATTAACATATCTATCATATCTCCCAGATCCTTACAGATCTGATTTTAGTTCAACTTAGGGATTTGAAAAAAAAAAAAATTGGCGAAATTGCACGTGTTTGAAAAAATGACCATTTTTATACCCCTCACTTTTGGCCGAAAAATATATCAACATAAAACCATTAAAATCGGATGAAAACTGTGAGAACACCGCGTTTAAAGTTTGACAAGTATTTATCATACAGTAAAAGGGACATAGCTTGAAACTTACGGTATATCGTCGATGCCTGGTCCATGACAACTATCGTCCCGGCTAGTGGGTGGCCGCTTTCTGCTACTTTGACCCGATAAGCCCTCATTTTCGTTTTCAAAGCCCTTTTCGTAGCTGCGCGTATGGCCGCCGGCTTCTCTCTCTTAGCGAAATCGGCTCATTTCGTCGCCGATTTTGATTTAAAGGGCATTTGTCAAGTGCATTATTTCGGTATGGCCTACATGGAATAGGATACTGCCAAATTTGACTCAATGTTGACAATTCCGGCCGGTCGTTGTGGCCGTGCGGTTCTAGGCGCTTCAGTCCGGAACGGCGCTGTTGCTACGGTCGCCGGTTCGAATCATGCCTCGGGCATGGATGTGTGTGATGTCCTTAGGTTAGTGAGGTTTAAGTATTTCTAAGTCTAGGTGACTGATTACTTCAGATGTTAAGTTCCATAGTGCTCAGAGCCATTTGAACCATTTTCACAATTCCGCTTCGGCTGGATGTTATTTTTGGAACGTTGAAACTTTCGTTCACATTTTGAGTAAAACTGCCCAAATAACGCTCCAGAAAATCAGGTTTCCTCAGATCGATATAAATAGGGAGCAAGAGCGTGGAACCGATTCTCTAATGCTCAGGCGTGCCGTGCGCGCTCGGCTTCAAACGCTCACAGAATCGTTACTTTTTGTGCTGCGCGCATAATGTTTTGAAGAATAATTCTTCAATGTATATACATTTGAATTCCGTGATAAAAAGGTTCTAGTTTTATCGACCGTCACCCTCTCGTCGCCCCTAATGTCCAGTCAGCTGTAGTACTTTTCTAGAAAGCAGTTCCACTCAGGATTGTTCCCAGAAACACGCAACGTGTGTATAGACGGATGACTGTGCCACCCGCACACAATGTATGCAGCTGCCAGCTGCGCCCTGTGCAGCGGTGTGTACACTACACGTGTAGCTGCCTCGGCCCTTGTTCCCGCAGCTTGTTTAAGTGCGCCGTAGATGTGGAGCACGTCGCCGGCCTTGAATGCTTTTGTGTAAAAGAGGCTTCTAGCACCCTATCATGCACGTAGCAATGCTGAATCGCTAAAAGTAAGAATTATTCTGCCACTGTCTGCCTCAAACTCATTACCATCTTCGCAAGGAGTGCAAAAATAAGTTATGATGCAGATTTCCCGCCTCCTCGGCAGAGGTAGCTAACTCTTGTGTCTGCGGTGGTGGTCGACTTGAAGGCACCTGGTGTAAATCCTACTTCCGTGAGAAATATCTACCACCAATATCTGGCCAAGAAGGGGAGCAGTGTACATTGCGTCAGGACTTTGGCGCTGTCGATGATTATCCATCCGTCTGATCTACACGTGCAGAAGGGGTTCCCAAATCAGTTTTCCATAAACCGGTATCCAGTATCGATTCTGGTTGATCATATACTCGAATACAGATCCCATAAATGCACTTCTTGCTGCTGGATTTCCTTTTCCGCAATCGATATTTGGTCCCGTGTAAATGCTAATCTTAGTTGATATGCGCTGAGGTAGTGAAGTACAGTACCTAGTCGCTTAGAACAATGTCCGATATTCTAAATTCAGTAACTTGTTTTTCCGTGGAAGGAAATGAAGAAATATAGCAAGCAGCAAGAATCTACTCACAGTCTAGATTTAAATGAAGCGGGCAGCATTCTGACTAAATTTGAAATCGGAGCAGATGATTTCCAGAGGCCATTTGTGTGAAACAACAATCGGAAACATATATTTGACAGCGCTGGTAAAATAGTTTCAGGATTTAAAATATAAACTCGTCAGAGAATATTGATTTCCCGAGTTTTGTCATATGCAAGTTGCTTTGCAGGCAAGAGTAGTAATGAAGACGTCGATCCCCACGAACACCTTGGCTGTAATCGAGAGTAGCAGACTGTTTGCTGACACTAGATTTTCGCCTCTCTCTTCGCTCGTCATCACACAACGCAAACATGACACGACACTGGCATACATGCATCGCAGTTACCTACCCTAACCAGGTATACTCACAACATAACTCCCATGAAAGCATCTTCTGGGGTACTGCCCGCGTGGACAGAAGAAAGAGAACACATACAGTGTAAACGTGGCATTAGATACGAAGAGACCATTATAGGATGCAGTTTTAATTCTGACGCTTGCACGTTATGTGCTCCCTTTCTGTTTGGCTACAACCACTGTTTAATATCAGTATAATTTTACAAGACATAGTTACTCTCCCGCCACCCCTCCTACGTTACCATCCATAATGCCAATTCCCACACCTTCTACCCCACTGCAGGTGTGCCCCAGGGCTCTGTCCTCTCCCCTCTCCTCTACCTCCTGTACACGGCAGATATGCCCCAACCCCCCCCCCACCCCCTCCAGAAAAACCTCTTGCAGTATGCCGATGACACCGCTTTCCTTGCCCTCGCTCCTACCCTCCAACAGTCCCCTTCTCCAGAATCGCCGGCCGTGGTGGCCGAGCGGTTCCAGACACTTCAGTCGAGAACCACGAGGCTACTACGGTCGCAGGTTCGAATCCTGCTTCGGGCATGGATGTGTGTGATGTCCTTAGGTTTAAGTAGTTCTAAGGTCTAGGGGACTGATGACCTCAGATGATAAGTCCCATAGTGCTTAGAGCCATTTGAACCATTTTTTTTCTCCAGAATCACCTTGACCTTTTTGCTGCATGGTGTAACCAGTGGCTCCTGAAAATCAATCCTTCCGAGACCCAAGCAATCATAGTAGGTCATACCACTCACTCCTTACGGCTGCTGGATTTCTCCCTTACCATCTGCGCCCATCCTGTACACCTCTCCCCCATCCTCACCTACCTTGGCCTCACCATTGACCATCACCTCACCTGGATCCCTCATCTCTGCTCCATCCAATCCAAAGCCCACAACCGCCTCCGACTCCTCAAACTCCTCTCTGGCCGGACATGAGGGTTGCACCCCTCTGCCATCCTCCACAACTACAAATCCTTAATCTGTCCCGTCCTCTGTTATGCCAGTCCCACGTGGATATCTGCCCCCACTCAAATTCTGTAAGTCCCTCCAGATCCTCGATCGCCATGCACTCTGCCTTGCCTTCCGTATACACCCCATCCTGTCCCCCACGCGGATCCTCTACGACCTCATTCCTTTCCCCCATCTGCTCCTATTCCTCGAACATATCCGCATACTCTACACCCTCCGCCAGCTTGATCCCCTCACCCCCTGGTTGCTCCTCTCCTCTCCCATCCCCGCCCTTTGCCACGTCTTTTCACTGTTGTGTCCCCCCTACCCTCCATCTCTACACCCTTCATCTCCTTTCCCAAGGTGGCTTCTGTCAACTCCCCCTCCCAGATGATGCCCTCTCTCCCTCCATTTATCCCTCCTATCAACTCTGATCCTCACCCCCCCCCTTCTTTCCTCTGTTCTTTCCCTTGGCTCCCTCTTTCCCCCCTTCCATCCTGTTTTCTCCCCACCTAACCTCTCCCTGCCTCCCTTCTCCCCCCCTCCCGAGTCCTTTTGTATTCCCCTCCTCTGCCTTTCCCCACTCCCTGTCGCGTCTGCCCAGCTACCCAACACCCCCCCCCCCCTCTTATGGGTCCTTGTTCTCCATCGGCTCCTTTGCCCCCTCCCCCCCTTCGTTTTTCCTCCCCTTCCCTCTTTTCTTTCCCATCACCTGTCCAGGTTCCCCCCGTCTGCACTCGGATGTGGTATGTCATATTTGTGCCAAATTTTTAGTGCAGCGTTTAAGTGAATGTTCAGTGTTGTTCGTCTTCCCAAAGTGTTGCGAACAAAAATCATGCTGTCACTGTGTGTGAATTTTATATCTCTTGCGAACAGAAACCAGACTGTCGTCGTGTTTTTAATTGTCTGTCTATTATTATACCTGTCTGCTTCATATGTATTTTATTACCAACATCAACCCTTTGTTCTATGTTTTAAGTTCCACGATTTTCGGCCATGTTACCATTTCAGTCTCTGATTTTATCTCCTGTTTTTATTAGTTATTATCTTCATCTTTTTAAAACAAATTCTGTAGCCTGAAGAGCGGCATACTAAGCTGCTGCCAGCCCGCCCCCTTCGGGGAAATAGAAACTCAATAAAAAAAAGTAAAAAAAAAAAAAAACAAGACATAGACACCCATGGCGCTTGAAAATGGCCAGTCGTACAAGGTATAATAAATTGAACATTTGTGGAACACTGACGCTGTGGAAAACTTAAAAATGTCTTTCAACTCTCTCTCACTGAGGGAAGACCTTTTAGAAGAAAACACTTTCCGATTGGAGGGCTAAATCTGTACCTAAAGGTTCTCCTGGTCAACAATGAGGTACAACACTTCCTTCGTGACATGCTACCCATAATACCCATAATTTTTGTTAACCACTTTTCAATATTTCATCGGAAATTTATTCTATCACAATACAGCGAGCAGATTTTTGATTTCGATCACTAATTTCAAAGCGCACATCGATTACATTTGCATAATCTGTACCAAAAGAAACTGCTTATCATTTGTTATAACGGCTGTTCGTGTGACATACATCTTGAACAAATTTTACGTTAAAGTTGTTGTGTACTACTGTGAAAACATACGCAAATAAACGCGGTCGGCACCTGCTAGTCGTTTAGACTTGTAAGGGAAAAATGAGCTTACAGTCGTTCTGCTTGATTTGTTTCGAAGTTTAGAGTATGCTCTTGTATGATTTGCCCTCCATTCGTCAGGACATCGTTTTTCTATCTTTATACGTATTCTGTCGTAAGATTTGATCAAAATAGCTGTAGTGCTGCTGCGTACTGATTTTATACTGTCAGTCGCTAAGACAGGAAAAAAGGGGAAGTTCAGATGTAAGATACTACCAAAAAAGAGGTATTTGGAAAGGCAGAAACGCCTAGCAGTTTTTGCGAGAGTACGAAAGGAAATTGGTCGCCATACCATTTATGGAAAAATACCAGCATTCTGATGAATGTATTTAGAGAAACAAGAAAAATCAAAAGCGGGACGGCAAAATCAACATTTAAACCCTGCTCCTCCTAGTGTCAGAAGAACTTCGCGGTTTCGTTCTGTCGTTCTGTCTTAGACACAGTATTCTCCCATAACCCACTCAATAGCACCACTGTATGGTGGCTGCCTTGACGCTTCGTTCACACCTACGTTGGTATGTCACATTCGAACTGGGGTAGAGACGTACGTCACTTCCAATGTGTTCGGGTTCTCCAATAACATTCTGGAAAATATGTGCTATTAAAACTTCCTGGCGGATTAAAACTGCTGTTATGAAACTTACTGGCAGATTAAAACAATGTACCAGACCGGGACTCGAACACTGGAGCTTTGCCTTCCGCAGGTAAGTGCTCGCCAACTGAGCTCCGACTCACGACTGATCCCCATAGCTTTCCGTTCGCCAGTATCTCACCTCCTGGCTTCGAAACTTCAAAGAAGTTCTCCTAAGTAGCTTGCGGAGTAGCACTCCTGGAAGAAAGAATGTTACAGAGACTTGGCTTAGCCACAGACGCGAATTGTTTACAGAATGAACTTATAGTCTGCAGCTGAGTATGTTCTGATATGAAACTTCCTTACAGAATGAACTGTGGGACTCTAAAGCGAGCCCTTTGACTTTCGCGGGCAAGTGCTGAGATACTGGCGGAAGTAAAGCTGTGAGGACGTCTCGGAAGTCTTGCTCGGTTAGCCCAGTTGTTAGAGCAATTTTCTCTGCCTCGTGATGACTGGGTGTTGTGTGATGTCCTTTGGTTAGTTAGGTTTAAGTAGTTCTAAGTTCTAGGGGACTGATGACCATATATGTTAAGTCCCATAGTGCTCAGAGCCATTTGAACCGTTTTTGTTAGAGCACCTGCCGCCAAATGCAAAGGTCCCGGGTTCTAGTCGCGGTCTGGCACATAGTATCAATACGCCAGGAGGTTTCACATGATTGCACACTCCGCGTCAGAGTGCAAATTCATTATGTATTGTTAAACTCGTACAGATACCACACTGCGTTAGCCTGAAAGCACATATTTTTTATAATGTGCGCCTTCCAGAACCAGTTTTTTACTCTCCAGTGAAATGTACGCTGTTTTGAAATCTACATTCACATTAATGCTTCTGCCGGACAGGGAATCAAACCCGGACCCTCATCTGTCACGCGTCTTACTGACTGAGTCACACAGGTACGAATTATGATCCATCCCCAGCGCTACGCATCAATCCGCCATTACTAGACTTCAAAAATGTCTCCTCCAGACCTTCCTGGACTTGCGTAGAGGTACGGAAGAACGTCACAAGCGAATATCGTAGACGCATCCTACCGATAGTCTCCAGAATGAATTTTTCACTCCGAAGTCAAGTGTTCGTTAGTACTAGTTTGGAAAATAGGAGGAAGGTACTGTCAAAATTCAAGCTGTGAGTGAAATTCGTGAGCTGTGACTAAACAACCACTCAGCGGGGTGGCGCAGTGGTTAGCACACTGGGCTCGCATTCGGGAGGACGACGGTTCAAACCCGCGTCCGGCCATCCTGCTTTAGGTTTTCCGTGATTTCCCTAAATCGCTTCACGCAAATGCCGGGATGGTTCCTTAGAAAGGCCACGGACGATTTCCTTCCCTATCCTTCAATATTCCGAGCTTGTGCTCCGTCTCTAATGACCCCGTTGTCGACGGGACGTTAAACACTTATCTCCTCCTCCCTCACTAAACAACTTCGCCGGTGAGGCCAGTGCCCGTGGGAAACAATACGAAGTACGAGACCTTTATCCAATTGTAACCTCTCAGGAAGTTTCAGTTTCCGATTTTTTTACTCCTGATTACAAATCCAGCAGACAAATCTCGAGGGAATCTACCGTAATTCGACAGCTACGAAAAAACCTGTGGAAAGGTTCTTCAAATCTGAAGGAAGTTGAGAGTGCTTTCAGTACATACTAGCGAATGCACATTAATGGATCAGTGCTAGCCAGTCACTTCTGACAGATTCAAGCTGCGACATGGTCTAGAATTGAACAGTGAACCGAATAAAGAATAAATTTCCTTTAACCCACGTCTATGGCCATACATTTTTTGTCATCAGACTGCCGGTTTAGATCTATAATGACCGTCTTCAGATCTGTTTTATAAAAACAAGTCCTGATATACTGAAGCCATAGCGGCATCGTCAAATGTTAAACACAACATCAGCACCAGCCTCGCTAATATATGTAAATAACAGCATATGCAAGAGTCATAATGTCAGCAGCACTACTGTTAAAAACAGATCTGAAGATGGTCATTGCATATCGGAACAGGTGATTTGATGAAAAAAATTTGTGACCATAGATGTGAAGTAAAGGAAATTTATTCTTCTTACAGATGTCCACCTACAAGTACAATAAAGCTGCTAATGGTGGTAAAAGCCAAGCTTAAAACTTATAATGCGTTCCGTCGTCGTGTGAATAAACAAGTCTCTGTGAGATTATTGCACGTCTGCACTGCATATACGGGGTTCATTAAATAATTAAAGAGACAAATTGGTCTCGAGAAAAAGCGTTTATTTTTACAAAACAATACTTTTTCTACTTTCCAACATAATCCCCTTGAATATTTATGCATTTGTTCCAACGGGCGTTTTCACCCCGGCTGCAATGAATTCTTTATCTCGATGTTTGAACCAATTTCCCACAAACTTTTTCACGTCCTCGTTGTCCTGGAACCTCTTCCCACGTAATGCCTCCTTCAGAGCACCAAACAAATCGAAATCACTAGGTGCTAGATCAGGACTGTAATGGGGATGAGGCAGTATTTCCCAACTCATTTTTTCGATGGTTTCACGGGTTAGCTGAGCAATAGGAGGACGTGCGTTGTCTTGCTAGAGAATCACACCTCTCCTCTGAGATCCACGACGTCTCCCTCTCATGGCTGGCTTCACCTTGTTTAAAAGCAA
This sequence comes from Schistocerca piceifrons, assembly GCF_021461385.2. Classification (NCBI taxonomy): domain Eukaryota; kingdom Metazoa; phylum Arthropoda; class Insecta; order Orthoptera; family Acrididae; genus Schistocerca; species Schistocerca piceifrons. Next base: position 535,445,578 of record NC_060144.1, on the reverse strand, counting down.
ATCCAAGTAGTTTTGGCTGTTCACTGTACACTGCTCTTCGAGACAGTCACAAAAAATTGGACTTTCAGCATCCTAAAACACCGTCAGCATGATTTTTCCTGCAGATGTTTGGGTTTTGATTTTTTTCTTGACAGACGAGTTGGTGTACTTCCATTCCATGCTTTGTCTTTTTGGTTCTGGCTCGTAATAGTAGACCCAAGTTTCATCACAAGTTAAAGTTTTGTTGAGGAAGTGCTCACCTTCTCTATCATAACGTTCCTGTAGCTCTGTGCACACTCTCAACCTTATTTCCATCTGTAGCCGTGTCATCTGCTTTGGGAGCCATCTTGCGGATGTTTTTCGGTACTTCAGCTTGTTACATATAATGTTATGAGCACTACCAGTAGTAACTTGAACTTTATCAACCATCATTTCCACAATCACACTGCGGTCGGCACGAATAATGCCATCAATTCAACTTTCAAGTAAGGGAGATGAAACCGCAACTAGTCGGCCAGAACGGTATTTGTCAGTCACTGAGTCGCGACCATTTTTGAACTGCTCTGCCCACTTGTAAAAATTCGCATGATTCATAAACCTTTACCATAAACTTTTGACATTTTACAGTAAATATTCATTGGTTTCTCGCCTTCAGCAAGTAAAAAACGAATAACAGCACGCTGTTCAAGTAATGTGGACGTTTCAAGCGGACTCGCCTTCTTGAAATGTATTTTTGAGGTTATAAACAAAACAATGTTGATACATCAGCTGATCAGGGCTCATCCCAGTGATGCCAACTTAAAACCATAAACAAACTTGTCCTACTAACTATCCCCACACCAATTTGTCTCTTTTATTATTGAATGACCCTCGTATATTTTGTAACAAAAGCTCTGAAATTGGCTGACAGATGTCCCTGGGTGTGCTTCTGTTGCTGCCTCCGTTGGCCGAGTGTTCGTTGCTCGTCGACATCTCCTGCGAGCTGCCTGATGCCTCCACTGAGAACCTCAACATTACCACGGTAAGTTTCACTGGGGACATAACGGAGGAACATGGATAGTGCTGGTAGAACGCACCATTTTCATAATGTTTTTCATTCATTAAGCAGTGTTTTGAATAAGAAATACAAAACAAAACTACTAAAACAAATCAACAGCTTCAGCCGTAGACTGATGTGCAATCAGAGCTAAGGAACATTGCCTGAATTTCGAGAAGCGTAAGAAACGTTGTACTAGATGCATACTATTGAACAGAACTGAATGTTGAAACAAAATTGTGGTATTTGCTAAATGTTTAACGATCTCGTATGATTCTGGTGGCCACATTACACATAAGAATGAGTTCAGCAGCAATGTATGGGAAATATAAAAATATTACTCTAATGGAACATATGGGCTTAAATATGAAACCTTGATAGTCGTGGATGTAGTATTGTGGGATGCGTTTTATCGCTTTTAGCATTCGTTAACGTAATTGCTCTCGTACTGGTGTTTGTAGAATTAAATTATGCCTCATATGCGTATCGTCTATAGCCCATAACAAGCCGAAGGCTCGCAGAATGTAAATTATTTCACACTCTTGTCATGCCTTAATCGTCTCATACTGATGCACGTTACTCTGTTACTTACCTAACAAGAATCGTTACGTTCAGTTCACTTTATTCAGGACGTCATTATTCTAGTGACGACTGAGTTCTTTTTCCTCTCCTTGACAGGCAGAGAAGAAGTGGTACAGGCAGTACCAGTACGACATCCCTGGTGCTCTGGAACTCGGTTGCCTCGTGAAAACAGCAACGAGTTGAACATCGATGGGACCTTCAGCAGGGTGCCGCAGTAAATCCGACCGTTCTGCTACTCCCCACGAGTCAAGCTGTGTCGCAAATAACAGCATTTTCTTTTTCTCAACGAAAAAAATCACGAAGCTATTGACGTTGATGTATTCAGAAAATTTAGTCTTTAGCGTGACGTACTGACGCAGACACTCGTATCTGAGCGAAATATTAGTGTAAATCGCTGTTATTTAGTACAGTGTTCATTCAGCTTCCCTTTGCGGATACGACAGAACCTTGTGAAAGTAGTGGTGTGAGCACTAAAATGATAATTCTGTTAAAAATGACGAGCAATGGTGAAGTTAAGGGTGACGAATTATCGTTATGAAAACACTGTGGGCCCGTTTTCCAAAATCATAATTGTTATTTTCGGTCTCCTTTCACCATGTGGTGTATATCTTCAACTGAAACTACACAACGGGCCATTAAAATTGCTACACCAAGAAGAAATGCAGATGATAAACGGATATTCATTGGATAAATATATTATACTACAACTGAGATGTGATTACATTTTCACGCAATTTGGGTGCATAGATCCTGAGAAATCAGTACCCAGAACAACCACCTCTGGCCGTAATAACGACCTCGATACGCCTGGGCATTGAGTCAAACAGAGATTGGATGGCGTGTACAGGTACATCTGCCCATGCAGTTTCAACACGATACCACAGTTCATCAAGAGTAGTGACTGGCCTATTGTGACGAGCCAGTTGTTCGGACACCATTGACCAGACGTTTTCAATTGGTGAGAGATCTGGAGAATGTGCTGGCCAGGGCAGCACTCGAACATTTTCTGTATCCAGAAAGGCCCGTGCAACGTGAGGTCGTGCATTATCCTGCTGAAATGTAGGGTTTCGTAGGGATCGAATGAAGGGTAGAGCCACTGATCGTAACACATCTGAAATGTAGCGTTCACTGTTCAAACTGCCGTCAATGCGAACAAGAGGTGACCGAGACGTGTGACCAATGGCACCCCGTATCATCACGCCGGGTGATACGCCAGTATGGCGATGACGAATCCACGCTCCCAATGTGCGTTCACCGCGATGTTGCCAAACACGGATGCGACCATCATGATGCTGTAAACAGAACCTAGATTCATCCGAAAAAATGACGTTTTGCATTCGTACACACAGGTTCGTCGTTGAGTACACCATTTCAGGCGCTCCTGTCTGTGATGCAGCCTCAAGGGTAACCGCAGCCACGGTCTCCCAGCTGTTAGGTCATGCTGCTGCAAACGTCGTCGAACTGTTCGTACAGATGGTTTTTGTCTTGCAAACGTCCCCATCTGTGGACTCAGGGATCGAGACGTGGCTGCACGATCCGTTACAGCCATGCGGATAAGATGCCTGTCATCTCGACTGCTAATGATACGAGGCCGTTGGGATCAGGCATGGCGTTCCGTATTACCCTCCTGAACCCACCGACTCCATATTCTGCTAACAGTCATTGTATGTCGACCACCGCAAGCGCCAATATCGCGATACGATAAACCTCAATCGCGATAGGCTACAATCCGACCTTTATCAAAGTCGGATACGTGACGATACGCATTTCTCATCCTTACACGAGGCATCACAACAACGTTTCACCAGGCAACGCCGGTCAACTGCTGTTTGTGTATGAGAAATCTGTTGGAAACTTTCCTCATGTCAGCACGTTGTAGGTGTCGCCACCGGCGCCAACCTGAAAAGCTAATCATTTGCATATCACAGCATCTTCTTCCTGTCGGTTAAATTTCGAGCCTGTAATACGTCATCTTCGTGGTGTAACAATTTTAATGGCCAGTAGTGTATTTAAAAACAGTCCTGACGGAAGAACATATAACAGCATTATAGAAGAGGTTGAAAACATTGCTTCTGTTGGAAGTTTCTTTCTATTTTACAGTACTTATAACACGACCGTTTTCGGGATTTTACACGCCCATCATTAGATGTTATACTGAAATGAAACGAAAGAGAGGAGCTAATAGTTCTCACTCGCAGTAGTGGTGGTAAGTTCTACATCTACATTTGTACTCTGCAAGCCATCAAACGGTGTGTGGCGGAGGGCACTTTGCGTGCCACTGTCATTACCTCCCTTTCCTGTTCCAGTCGCGTATGGTTCGCTGGAAGAGCGACTGTCGGAAATCCTCCGTGGGCGCTCGAATCTCTCTAATTTTACATTCGTGATCTCCTCGGGAGGTGTAAGTAGGGGGAAGCAATATATATGCGATATCTCATCCAGAAACGCACCCTCTCGAAACCTGGACAGCAAGCTACACAGCGATGCAGAGCGCCTCTCTTGCAGAGTCTGCCACTTGAGTTTGCTAAACATCTCCGTAACGCTATCACGCTTACCAAATAACCCTGTGACGAAACGCGCCGCTCTTCTTTGGATCTTCTCTATCTCCTCTGTCAACCCGACCTGGTACGGATCCCACACTGATGAGCATTACTCACGTATAGGTCTAACGAGTGTTTTGTAAGCCACCTCCTTTGTTGACGGACTACATTTTCTAAGGACTCTCCCAATGAACCCTAACCTGGCACCCGCCTTACCAACAATTAATTTTATATGATAATTTCACTTCAAATCGTTCCGTACGCATACTCCCAGATATTTTACAGAAGTAACTGCTACCAGTGTTAGTTCCGCTATCATGTAATCATACAATAAAGGTTGGTTCAAATGGCTCTGAGCACTATGGGACTTAACATCTGTGGTCATCACCTAACTAACCTAAGGACATCACACACATCCATGCCCGAGGCAGGATACGAACCTGCGGCCGTAGCATCATACAATAAAGGATCCTTCTTTCTATGTATTCGCAATGCATTACATTTATCTATGTTAAGGGTCAGTTGCCACTCCCTGCACCAAGTGCCGATCCGCTGCAGATCTTCCTGCACTTCGCTGCAATTTTGTAATGCTGTAACTTCTCTATATACTACAGCATCATCCGCGAAAAGGCGCATGGACATCATCCTATGACATCAAATGGTTCAAATGGCTCTGAGCACTATGGGACTTAATGTCTGAGGTCATCAGTCCGCTAGAACTTCGAACGACTTAAACCTGACTAACCTAAGGACATCACACACATCCATGCCCGAGGCAGGATTCGAACCTGCGACCGTAGCGATCGCGCGGTTTCAGACTGTAGCGCCTAGAACCGCTCGACCACTCCGGCCGGCCCACTAGTCAACTAAACAGACTGCTTGCCCTACGCTTGTCAGCCCTTTTCTGGAGTTCGTCTGTGCTGTGTGGGAGCCTTATCAGATAGGATCGACGGAGGACATCGAAAAAGATCAAAGAAGGGAAGCTCGCTTAGTATTATCGGTAAACAGGGGAGAGTGTGCCATGGATACGATACGCTACTTGAGATGGCAACCATTAGAACAAAGGCGTTTTTCGATGAGGCAGGACCTTCTCATGAAATTTCAATCGCAAACTTTCTCCTCAGAATGTGAAAATATTTTGTTGTCGCCCACCTTTACAGAGAGAAATAATCATAATAATAATGTAAGAGAAGTCAGAGCTCGCACGGAAAGATTTAAGTGGTCGTTTTTCCAGCGTGCAGTTCGAGAGTGGAACGTCAGAGGAACAGCTTGAAGGTGGTTCAATGAATCCTCTGACAGGCAGTTAATTGTGATTTGGTGAGTAAGGTAGTAGACATAGATAAATGAAAACATTAGCTCACTTGCTGATAGTAAGGGTAGTTGTTAAATAGTTTCAGAGATTGAAAATACCGCTTCAGTTGTAAGGTTCTTTTTATTTTTCACTAGTTAAAACACTACCGGTTACGGGCTCTTACCTGCCAATCATCAGATGTTTGCTGAAAATAAACGAGAGACACGGAGTAGTACACACAAAAAAGCGAAAAAGAAGTTCCATATAACATTTTAGAAAATAGCGGTTGAGCTAGATGCGGTAAAACCTACGTTAATGACAAAGTGACACCAGACGTTACTATGGACGACCGCCTGGGTAAAGAAATATGCAGTGAACATCAGGACACTTGTCACTTTGTGCTGTGACCCCGAGCGCCGCGGTAAAGTACATGACGCAGTGTAGTTCTAAGTTCTAGTGGACTGATGACCTCAGAAATTAAGTTCCATAGTGCTCAGAGCCATTTGAATCATTTGAGTTGACCAGTGGCATTTTCTTAGAGTTCTGCCAATAGATCGCAGTCTTTAGTTTGCTTTCCCCACAACTTTATCTGTATGACCGTTCCAATTTATGTTATTCGTACTCGTAATCCCTAAACATTTAGCTTAATTTACAGCCTTTAGATTTGTATGATTTATTGTGTAACCGAAATTTTGTAGGTTTCTTTCAGTACTCATGTGGATGACTTCACACTTTTCATTATTTGGAGTCAATTACCAGTTTTCGCACCTTACAGATGCCTTGCCCAAATCATTTTGGAATTGGTTTTGATCATCTGGTGACTTTCTAAAACGGTAAATGACACCATCAGCGGCGAACAATCTAAGACGGCTGTTCAGATTGTCTACTAAAACTTTTATGTAAGTCAGGAACAGCGAAAGGCCTGTAGCACTTCCTTGGAGAACGCCTCATATCACTCCTGTTTTACTCGATGACTTTCCGTCAGTTACCAGGAACTGTGCCCTATTTAAAGGACATCATGAATTTAGTCACACAACTGAACCAATACTCCACAGATACGCAATTTGATTAGGAGTTGCTGATGAGGAACAGTGTAAAAAGCCTTCTGGAAATTTAAAAATATGGAATCATTTTGACATCCCCTGACGAAAGAGCTCACTCCTTCGTGAGAATAAGGAGTTAGTTGATTTACTGGTACGGACAAAACGTTACATTAAAAATTTTCAAACTACTTGAACAAAATTTATATACATTTCTCTTACTTCTTAAAGTGTTTTCGAACATTATAATCGTTATCCTTGGTCTCCTATATCCCTATGGCCTATATCTTCATCATGAAAGCACTTAACAACTGCACATTCTGTCAGAAATGGAGCGTATTTCTTCATATATAGTCATATTGCATCGTCTAGGAACTAATAAGGACCGCACTTTTTTACATAAAATCTTTTGAACCAAGTTCTATAGAATTTATATGCATTTTTGTTATTTCTTAAAGCAAACATTATATTATTTAGGCCTAGTCCCCTGCCGAAGACATCATTCCGGCAGCTTGCGTTGATACGAACTTCTTCCACCTGTGAAATCTATAACAATTAACTATTAATTTACTCATTAAAACATCCCACCACCCAATATTAAAAAAGAAAAAAACCCCACTAATAACAGTAATAAATCTAATCACAACAAAAATTGGAACAGAAAGACGAAATGGAAAAAAGGAATAGAAAATGAACAAATGATAAAAAATGACTCGTTATTAATACTGAAATATGTGGTAGAGGCGACAGTTACTCTCTAACATTGCTTGGCAAACGACAACGTAGATGTCATACCGTCATACAAATGCTGTACGGCCCCAGATTTGCACCTGATGGTCACATTTAGAACTATTTTTTCAGCATAAATCAGTTCTGCACTAATGGCTTACCATATCCTGCAAGTTTAGCAGCCGTACTTCAATTATGACCACTAAATATTATTCATCGCATGTGTATTTATATGCATGTGTATTTAGTTCACTTTGATTTTCCATTTCCTCCCACTTGGCCTGCTGGTCCCAAAATTGCCTTTTTTGTAGTTATGAAGAAGGTGAGCCCTTTATGAATAACCTTAAACTTTGAATCGAATGAGAAGTTTCGACATTTGTTCTTGTCTGCATATTGGTCTAAGGCAGCACAAGACGTAGTCAGACATAGTACACTACCGATATAGAATTTCACTCATTCTGGTTTCAGAAATCCTGTTCGAATCTGTGAATACATGTTGCTGAAAAATCGAGTCTTGTACAATTCCTACAGTTCTGCTGAATTGATCCGTACGTGTCTCACGGAACTTTCCTTACACTAGCGCCAAATTATCCTTTCTGATCATTGCAAACATGATTTAGAGGGATTTCAGACTCTGTTTTAAGTGTTACAGTATATAGTCGTGAAAAGATTGGTCATAGTAGGAGTGATAAATCAGTTTTCTTATACTGAACTGAGTCCTCAGAGGAATGAAAATTATGATCATGGATTACATTATTCATGTAGTGATAGGTACAGTAATGGTAAATGGACGCATCACGAAGAGTTCCAAGATCATAATGAAAATAATTATTTTAAGAGAGGCTGAAATGGTCAAAGGTTTCATCACACTCAAGGTGGTAAAGGAAATGCTAGTCACAGACGATGGAAAAAGAGATTCAGATCCGCTCATTGTGGAGATATGATCAGGATGCATGTGGAGTGCCTGCAGCCACATGATTGACAGTTGCTGTCAGCAGCATGTTTGGGTGCTGCAGATATGACAAACGCTATTGAATGTGTTGAAGTTTGAAGACATAAGGGGGCATTTGCTAAGTGAGAGACAGGGAGGTGTTAGTTCTTTGGTGATTCCAGCACTCCAAATAATTCTGAACAGATTTATTTTGTCTTGTATTCTGTATGTGGGTAACCAGCTGTCTGGCTGAGTCAGACAGCATTTCGATGGTTTGAAGGTGTAGGTTCATGGCCTGTTATTCTCTTATGGTGGACTAAGGTGAAGGGGAGTGATTATTGGAAAATGTTTGGAGGTGAAGAGGCATGTAGGTATTGAATTTCTCTGTCGAGGTTATAGGTTTTCAGCAGATATTGTAATTTTGATGAGGTTGTCTATTGATGCAATTTTAGGGGTTGATTTTTTGTTCACATGCCAAGCAGTGATGGACTTCAGCTGTTATGAAGTAAACCTGAAGTGATGATGTTACATTGATGTTGCATTTTGATGAGTGTGGTGTTAGAGAAAAGGATTCAAGGAATTAACTTAAGTTTCTCACCAGATCTGAGTTCCCCTATGATTCAAAGTCTGTTGGGAGTGAGAGTAGTAGTGTACTTCTATTACTAGATTGCCCATAAGAAATATGGAGTGGGTTGACTTGCTGAGGAGGCAAATGAGATAGCGAAAGGAAATTTATTTAGTGTAACATGACATCATTCCTGAGTCTTTTCAGAGCATCCTGTAACAATCAGAGGTTTTTCATTTGTGTTCAAAGTTAAGGAGTTCAGAACGCTTTCAGTCAAGCCCTATCCCATATCAATGATTTACAAAGAGATAGTTGAGACAGATTGAGAAAATGTTGCAGCAGGATGTCATCAAGCCTGCACTCAGTTCCTGGAATAATCCATCGTTGGTAGTTCCAAAGAAAGGAGCATGGCATTTTTGTGTTATCAGTCTCACAAGCGGCCTCTCCGACTGATTGTTATTTCAGCTACATTCATAAGATGTTTCAACAGTATACTTTCAATTGATGTTGACAATTTATGTTGACAATATATTGGTTGCTCAGGAGAGTTGGGAAAAGGAAATAAAGAGGTATGGGACAGAGTGTTGAGTGTATTCGAAGAGTATGGTACAACTGTGAACTTAGAGAAGTTGAAGATTACGAGATGTCATGTAACATCTCTTAGACATATTATGACTGCATCGGGGATTCAATCTGTTCTAGATAGTACTGAGGCTATTCGAGAAAAATCACTGTTCCCACATTGAGATTTTCATGCATATCTCGGAGTAGCGAAATTTAAAAAATATTTATTAATTTAAACACATTAGCTATGCCATAAGAGTGTGCATTTACGGGTAAAAATACTCCATGGAACTGGGATGCACAATCTGAATTTGGGGGTTGAAACAGGCTTCTCTAGAGGCTCCTTTCCATCACATGCTCACCTGAGTAAAGTTTTGTGTCCAGGATCAGACAGTTCTGAGCTCTTTCAAGAATTTGATGTAAGTGGAGTTGTGAGGTGTCAAGCTATTGTTTTTGTGAATTAGGTGCTCAGTAACTGTGGAAGTAATTATATGTATACTGAGTGAGAAGTTTTGACTGTTGTGTTGGGTTGCATGAGGTTCTATTGCTATTTATTTGATCATGTGATCAAATTTTCTAAAGATCACGGAGCTTTGCAGTTTTTGGTGAGTGCTTAGTTGACTCAAGGTCATTTAGCTAGCAGGGTTTGTATTTGCAAGAATTATTACTTCAATGTCACCTAAATTCCTGCAAGGATAAATTTTGACTGATAGTCTTTCAAGATCTTTTCTAGCACTGAACAACAGGACTGAGGATGAAAAGATTTTCAGTGTTTTGTACTTTTAAAATGTTGCTTTTTACCATTTCATTAGATGTCTGCTTGCGGATATTGCCAAGGAACAAGATAAGAACCCTTCATGGAAAAGGGGGTGGGAGCAAAGGTGAAGTGGAGGGAGAGCTGAGATTAAAGGTTCAGTTAGACAGTTTTATGTGATTAAGGATGGGATTTTGTTTAGGAAAAGAGACACAGATATTTCACACTGGTTTGTGTGTATTTCAGATAAATTAGTTAACAAGCTGATTTAGTGTACTCACTTGAGTTATGTGCTCTTTGGTTTAAAGAAATACGTTCACAAAGTTAGTGAAACATGTTACTCTCTAAACAAGGAAAAGTTCATCCCCTAGCTCCTGTGTTGAGGCAGCCACTGCTAGAAAGCGAAAACACTGACTATTTATTATCACCTACCATCGTTTACAGTCTAAATGCAAGTTTTATTATACTAAATATCTTCTCTGTTGATTTCTGTGTCAATTGTTTCTGTATCTGCCTATTAATTCTTGGTATGTAGAGAGACATAAATTTCTTATTACTGTTTCGATTTTAGCCCGTGTTCGGTTTTCATTTAAGGTTTGGCGTAATGTTGTAATACATATATTTGCACATCCAATTTCGTCCATGAACAGAAGTGTTTATTTTAGTGTAATCTTATAACGTGTTGGTAATAATCAGTTTTTAATATAAAACACTGATGTTCACTATCGAATTTCGAAATTCTGACAGTGCACTATGAAACAATTCATTCATTTCTTGTTTCAACTGAAAGATTTGAGTAATTACTTACACCATTTTGGAATTGTACAAATCATTTTATTTCTACTGAACTGAGAACTTGGTACTCAAGGGTCAGTTTCATATAATGTCAGCCCTGCAGGCTTTCGCATGATGTTGCCATTGCTTCAATTTAGCTTCAGTAATATCACTTGAATTTAAAATTTTGTTGCTAGCTAGTTTCCCCGTTTTTGTAAATAAATTTTGTAGGATTTCTTTTTTGACACCAGTTTGTAATGCCCTCTCCTAGTTCCTTCCTGAGCATGCCACAAATCTGTTTCAGTTGGGCAGTGGTTGATGAAAGATGCATGTTAAACAGCAGTTTCACTTTATCCACAGCTTTGATTTCCTTACATTGTGAAATAATCTCTGCAAACTTTTTGTAAAGATATTCTGTAATCAGTACCGACAGATAGCGTCAACTCTTTGAGTTTTCTCTCTATGAAGCACTGCCCTGTTTCATCTCTGTCAAGCTCCACACACATTCAGCTGAGTCAGGCCATGTGGCCCAAAGAAATTAAAATCATGCTTATGTTCTGGACATCGAAGTGGTGAGTTCGAAGCAATTAGGTGGTGGAAGCTGCAGCTGGAGATTTGAGTAGATAGTTTTAATTACTTGCAGTGTTCATTAATAGCCAGTGTTGAAGACATTTCATTTCTATGATTTCGTACTCACACATTTATATTGTTGTCATTTCGTGTGTTCAACTGCTGATGAGGTTCGAATGTGTTACAGAGACTCAGATATTATTTACTTTTCGCAAATTGGAAGCTGAGTACCGAATTGTGACATAGTTACTCGGTCTGATATATTCTGAACTCGGTTTTGTCACTCTCTCCTGCAATTTAAATTATTTAATGTCCTACTGGAAGACATGTATAGAAAACTTGTGTTTCCGTGATTCCTAGCATTTTAAACATTTTTCGCGTTTCCTGTGAGTCCCACATGGTTTATATTCACTGCTTGATTAACCTGAAGTTAACAAGTACAAAGATCATGTAGACGTATAGAATCAAATGAATAAGTTTATGCATTGATTACTTTGGTGTCGTATTTTGATAGCATTGTTGGTCTCTTGCTCTTATATTGCATCAGAATCAAATTTCCCTTGACATTCAGGCGAATTTCGGGAGTGGAAGTTAGGTAGAAAGTATTTTTAAATGAGAACCATTTCGCTGAGACGAGCCAACATTTCTCAGTCGGGAAATATGGACGCTGATAGAAAGTAGGTCCAGAAGACTACTTAGCAGCCCCAGTACAGATTTAACAGCTACCACACAATGTTTGAGGATCTCACTGCCCAGCACTGCTTAGCATAAACAATGTTCCTACCCAATCAACATCTAGTCGTAGTTTCCTTTGACAACGAGAAAACTCTACAAAGCACTTGGATACACATTGTTCTTTTATGTTTATCTATCTTTGTTGACAGTCAGTCACCTTGCTAACTAAATAGGCTATTTTTTATAATAATGAATTCATGAGCGTCTGTGTTCTTGCAAGAATACAATTTTTCTTTCGTTTCGTCCTCAAAAATATTTCACTACATACGAATATTTCTTTTATTGTTTTTGAAGTATGTACGTGGACCAGAAGAAAAAATGGTGTCTTTGAAAGAAGACGGATCCTCTTTAATTGATTACTATTTTCTGCAAACATTCCATTACGGTAGGTTTTTATTGTTTCTTCAAACCCCTAATACATATAGTGACCTCATTACCAATCAGCGGATGACCTTTGCAACAATGCGTTCCTCAGCACTTGTCTCTAGCTACTGGCTGTTACTAATTCATCAATTAAAGTCATCCACTATAACTACACACACATAATATTACAAAAAACTAATAATAATAATGAGAGATAATTAATAACAACAAACCTGGAGGCACAACATTGTCCTATAATTTCACAACTTGAGAGCGTGAGAAAATCTTCCATTCTTAGCATGAGCTTCACTGATCGAACGTTATTTTCGGCTATAGGGTCCGTGTAACACACTGATTACAGCTTTTTTTCATCGCAGTTGACACAGTCATGTCAACAGAAAAGACTGCAGTGGAGAGATCTTTGACTCCGAATGAGTTCTCATTTTTCTGCTCTTTTGCCAACCTCACCAAGTCACTACGTCGTCAGCTGCCGAATAAGAGGCTGGAAGAATGAGCAAGAGCTTTCTGAAAATATGATTAAACATAATCTGTGTAGACTTTTATGGCTTACATTCTTCTTTTTAACTCAGGCAAACTCTTCATGGAAAGTACCATTTTAATTTCAGAAGAGTAAGAGTACCCTATGATAACTAAAGAGAGACAGCAGCCTTTCATTAGTGGCAGGAGCGGTGGTGTGGGTTATTGGCCAGCCTGGCCTTATAATATTAGACAATATTGCCCTACTCGCTTCGAACAGCGAACGGATGAAAGCAACGCTGATTGATATTTCCTGGGGACATGCAACTTGCTCTATTACTCAGTGCTGGTAGACTCCCCTTGGATAAAATATTCCGAAGGATAGTAGGAAAAGGAAGACATGAAAAAATTGTAGGAGAACATAGACTGGGGGAACAGAGTGAAAAGGGAAGCAAAATGGTCGAATTTTGTAAGGAGCATGGATGTGTGTGATATCCTTAGGTTAGTTAGGTTTAATTAGTTCTAAGTTCTAGGCGACTGATGACCTCAGAAGTTAAGTCGCATAGTGCTCAGATCCATTTGAACCATTTTTTGTAACATTTTGTTTGGATTCATGAAAGAAAGTTATATACATGGAAGATATCTGATGAAGGTTTCATGTAGCTTACATAATGGTAAGAGACATTGAAACGACATTTCAATTTGCAAAGCATTTCCAAATATCTGTCCATAATTTATTGGTTATTATGTGCAGATTAAACTCAAGAAATAGCAGAAAGGTAGTAAAAAGTGTATGAATTGGAAATACAGTAGAGTACTAAGAGATTTAAACGGGTCAAAAGCAGGAAATGACTGGAACAGAGGAAGGAAAACAATAAAAGAGAATTAGCGGCTTTGAGAGATGAACTTGGAAAGGCAGCAGACTATCAAATAAATAAAAGGACAAGGCCCAGTACAAATCCTTATATAACATGAGATATATTGACTGTAACTGATAAAATGGGAAAATATTAAATGCAATCAGGTAGTCAAAAGGGAATAGGATTGTGTAAGAAATGAGAGAGACAGAGAGCACAAAATAGCAAAGCATGAATGCCTACAGCTTATGTTCGAAACTGTAAAAGCATGTTTAACTGGGTCATAGATAGATACTACCCGTAGAAAAATTATCGAGATCTTTGAACAATATAGTGCATGTAGGCTGTTTAGGTTTTTATGTTGGTAACGCCACATGTACATATATTATGACTTTTGGCCTCTATTAAGGTAAATACATTGTTTATTCTCCATCAAAATCTTTCATTTGCTAACTATGCCTATCAGTAGTTAGTGCCTTCAGTAGTTAGAATCTTTTATTTAGCTGGCAGTATTGACGCTCGCTGTATTGCAGTAGTTTGAGTAAGGAAAATTTTTGTGAGGTAAGTGATTCTTGAAATGTATAGGTTATTATTACTCAGGCCCATGCTTTTGTAGGGATTACTGAAGGTAAGATTGCATTGCGCTAAAAAAAATATTGTGTGTCAGTTTACTGTTGATCAGAATAAGTAAAGAGAGAAATGTCTGAGTACGTTCAGTTTTCCTCAACTGTTTGAAAATCAAATAACGTAAGAAGTTTACCAGCACTGTCATTCTTAATTTTTCTAAGGGGATGTTTCATGTGGTAATAGAAACGTTTTCTGTCTACAGACCCAGTAAATAATAATTTTATGATCTACTTCCAAAAAAAGGAAGCACAAATAGACATTTCCCTTCACAGAAATTGGATACATAATTTTTTTTTCAATGACTGGGTAACTTGTTTCGTAGAGTAAGTTAAGGTGATGCATCACTCTAGTGTTAAGATCTGACATAGATATTAGACATTTCCTATCTTTACTGTAATATTCTTTCTGCTTGAACTTTATCATGTTTAGGTATAAGTTATTGCATTTGTCACTTTGTATTACTCTGCTAAGCCAGTTTTACTACAGATTTATTTTTCTTGTTGCTGCACATTGGCTCATTTCAGTTGTAATGTTGCATTTGCTTTGCTAATTTAGATATACTGCTGCTTGCTTTGCCAATTTGCATTTTTTTGTCATTGCTGTTTGTGTTAATTTGTTATGTGCTGCTGCATTGCCTCGTACCTTAGTATATATATCTGAGCTCAATAGATTTAAGTTAGCTTAAGAGGGTGTAGGCTATATAAGAGAATGGGTTGCGATGAATTGGAAGAAATGCATTCAGAAGTTATATAAAAAAAGGTTTGGCAAAGAAAAATTAGTGCACAATGAAGAATAATTATTTTGAAAGAGGATATTAACAAAAAAGTAGGGTTTAGGGACAACAGGTATAGATAGGGCTTTTTTGGGAACAATGATGAACTACGGGAGATCTCCAAGAAGTAAAGGAAGTGTTGTTTGCAAATCACATACGATAAATACTGCAGTACCAAATGTTATACTGAGAACAAACCCTGCCCTTTCCTTTTGTGTCATCCCGCCATGTGTTTGTGTACCCTTTTGTATTTGTGATCTTCCTGTCTTTATATGTTTATCTGATAGGAGTTATGTTGTAGAATGTTTCTAATACTATGTTATCTACTTTGTAAAGATGTTTATACATTATTTATTCTGTTCTGTTTTAATGCTCACGTGTGAAGTTAATCTTTCGAAAGCTCTTCTCATTTTTTTTTTAAATTTACTTATGTCATAATTTCTGTAGCACTGATGTATATGTTTATTTCTATTCTTTTGTAAAGCCCGTATTACTACAGATGTTATCTGTATTATTATGTTCTTTAATGATGTTTTCTGTACCTTTGTAATTCTATTTCACGTAAATTTATAATTGTATAGACACCAGTTCTTCAAATTAAGTTTCATTTCACTGAACACGTTTCTGTTGGTCATAGTTTATGTACAATCTGTGAGAGGTTTAAAAAAAGGACTGTTAGTGCTTGCACGTGTGTTAATAGTTCACCAAGGGAATAGTTAACAGCACTGCTGGTTCTAAGGACATTCCAAAAAGTTTGTGAGTGCTCAAGTGGTGGTTTATGGACTTGTTATATCGTCCGCAAGACACTTTGATGGTGATTGTGCACCTGCACAGTCGCAACAGATGGCTGCTGGCCGTCTCTACAAGGACTACAGTGGGTCTACACCTTTTATGGGCCATCAATACCATTATTTCCACAAGGACTACAGTGGGTCTGCGCCTCTGGTGGCCACCAATACCATAATCTCTGCCAGGACTACAGTGGGTCTGCTCTGTGATGACCTACCTACCAATATTCTTCAAAACTTCCACTGACTCTGCTGTGGGTTTGCTCTGTTGTGGCCCATTACCTGTCTGCATGTCAAGAGTTAGCACTGTCTTTCCGTTGGAAGGACAACATTACTTCTCCAAGACTGCATGGAAATCCACTACTTCCATGTGAATTTTCTTTTACTGCTCAGAAATTGAAAAAAAAAGATGCAATTACTACTGTGATGAATGATCAGGACTGTCTTTACGGACTGTGAGAAAATTTTTGCTTTTGACCAACATTGTATTGATAAGTGTGTGCATTTGATATATTTGTTAGCGTTAATATAAAAAATTTTTAACAAATATGTATTGGCCAGTGCCCAAAACAATTCGTAAAATTTTTTGTAGGGAGCATGGGGGCTATGTAAGTAGGCTGTTTAGGTTTTTGTGTTGGTAACGCCACATAGCGCTCTGTATGAAAATCACTGACTGTGCTGTGTGCAATCTGTGGCTGGTTGGCATTGTTGGAATATTCGCTATTGTAGTGTTGGGCAGATGGATGTGAACAGTGCGTAGCGTTGTGCAGTTGGAGGTGAGCCGCCAGCAGTGGTGGATGTGGGGAGAGAGATGGCACAGTTTTGAGAGCGGACGATCTGGACGTGTGTCCGTCAGAAAAAGGAAATTTTTGAACACTATTAAATACATTGTTCGTTCTCCACCAAAATCATTCTTTTGCTATCTATGCCTATCAGTAGTTAGTGCCTTCAGTAGTTAGAATCTTTTATTTAGCTGGCAGTATTGGTGCACGCTGTATTGCAGTAGTTTGAGTAAGGAAGATTTTTGTGAGGTAAGTGATTCTTGAAAGGTATAGGTTATTGTTAGTCAGGGCCATTCTTTTGTAGGGATTATTGAAAGTCAGATTGCGTTGCGCTAAAAAAGATTGTGTCAGTTTACTGTTGATCAGAATAAGTAAAGAGAGAAATGTCTGAGTACGTTCAGTTTTGCTCATCTGTTTGAAAATCCAAAAAACGTAAGAGGTTTAGCAGCAATGTCATTCTTAATTTTTCTAAGGGGATGTTTCAATAGAACCACCTACACGAATATTAAGCGATTAGATGGCAGGCTAGTACAAAGCTAAAATGGGAAGCCTGGAAGGTGGAAGTAATATATAGGAGGGCTATACAAGGGAAACGAAGTTGATAACATTTACTCTCTTTCCTAGCACTAATCCCGACTTGAGGAGTCTGCTGTTATGGTTAGCCGGATTTGGCGTTTTAATTTTAAGGGGTGGCCAGATGCCCTTCCTGTCGCCAAAACGAAGTTGATAACATTATGGAAGAGAAACGGAAGTAGATGAAGATAAGATGGGATAAATGGCTTTGCAAGAAGAATTTCAGGACACTGAAAGACCTAAATCGAAAGAAGACACCTATGACATTTCTTTGGAATTACTGAGAACTTTAGGTGAACATTCGTTGACAAAAACTTGGTAAGCGAGATATATTAGATGAAGGAAGTACCTTCAGACTTCAAGAAGAAAGTAATAATTGCAATTTCAAAGAAAGCAGATGCTAACTGGTACTATAATCACAGAACCATCAGTTTGTAAGTAAAGTTTACCAAACGTTGACACTAATTATTTACAGATGTATGGAAGAACTAGCAGCAGACGATCTAGGGGAAGCCTAGTTTGCAGGTGGACAAACGCAGGAACACTTTACACTATACTGGCCGAGACACTTATCTTGGAAGATAGATAATAGAAAGAAAAGCCTATGTTTGTAGCATTCCTTTTTAGATTTAGACAAAGCATTTGATAATGTTGACTGCAGTACACCCTTACAAAATTCTGAAAGTAGCTGGGACAAAATACCAGGACCGAAAGGTTGTCTGCAACGTAGATAGTAACAGACTATACCACAATAAGTTTCGAAAGATACCAGGTGGCAGTAGTTGACAATGGAACGAGGCACGGTTATAGCCTTTCTTTTAATCAGACTTCAGACTGGTTTGAATCGGCCCGCCTCGAATTCCTCTACTGTTACAACCTCTTAAGACTTGCACACTAAGTCTTCAATTATTTCCCGAATGTACTCCAATCCCTGTCTGCCCATACAGTTTTTACCCTCAAATGCATCCTCTGGTTCGAAGGAAGGTATTCTTTGATGCTTTAACACATCTTCTATCATGCTTCTTAGCTGTGTTTTCCTTAGGTTCTTTTATCAGTCGATAAAGGAAGATAATCCTCATCCCTTATCTTATTAGTCCAACTAATTTTCATCCATCTACACTGTCTGAAGCATCCAAAAGGCTTGGTCCGATCTTAAAACAGCATAGTACACGTACGCACCATCAGCAGTTACGTCAATGATTGAACTTGCACTTCTCTGTGACATGTAGAAGGGCCACGAAAGTGGGTTATTGTTGTCCGTGTTTAATGTTATTACCAGGCCTGGTAGAGTTCATTAGGGGCATGAATAGTGACAGATAATCAGTGATCCCCATGAAAGATATAGAGGAGACGCATTCTCTTCGGAGACCTGATGGCACAATTATTCGACATCAGGGCTCCAGACGACCAATCCTAACCACCATAAGGGAGGATGGCCGTCTTGTGCACTAAGCACATCGTAACCCCTGCATATCTGCATCTAACCTCCTATAACAAGTAACCGACTGCTTCCAACCTTCTGTCATCTGTGTGGGCTTCCGTTAACATCAGGAAACAAACGGCAGTGTTTTCGGTAGTGCCATGACCACGAAGTAAGGGCTGCTCAGTAATGGCGGCACATCGCGTTCGTCCATGAAGTGTGGATCTGCACTACTAAAGATAACCATCGTTGGCGAGTATGGCGGGATCCTGGATAGATGTCCCATACTTCCAGTGTTTTGGAAAGGCACAGTGTTCTCGCTCCTGACATTATGCTGTGGGGAGCCATCAGGTATGACTGCAGGTCCCGGCTGGCAGTGATTGAGGGAGCTCTGGTGGTGCAACAGTACGTCACACACATCCTACGTTTTTATGTGTTGCAATTTTTCAGCACGACGATGCTCATCTAGATGGGAAGTGTCTCCATGAACTGTATGCGTGAAGCTGAGATCTCTCGTGACCAGCAAGATCGTCAGATCCGTCCTCGACAGAATGTGTGTGGGACCAGGTCACTCACAAATTCCGTCTCTGTGACAGTATCCAGTATGTCAAGGACCAGTTACAACAGTTGTGGGCCATCTTGTCTCTGGAGAGGACACAACGGCTTTATTATACCACTTTTCCAGCGGAATCAGTGCATACATCCAGGACAGAGCAGTATCAACGTCACACTGATAGGTGGGCTCATAATGCCAAGTTCTTTGTACTCGTAAATTTGACTTCATATTGTAACCACTCAAATAACATAACGTACCTTCTCAGTCCTTGCCGGCCGCGGTGGGCGAGCGGTTCTAGGCGCTTCAGTCTGGAACCGTGCGACTGCTACGGTCGCAGGTTCGAATCCTGCTTCGGGCATGGATGTGTGTGACGTGTGTTAGCTAGGTTTAAGTAGTTCTAACAAGGGGAGGCCGCCAATTGTGAAATTCAGATTCGATTCATACTGCGCATAATAAAAGCTCGTGGCCAGATGTGTAATGTGGCAAAGCACCAAGATGCACTTCTCAGCCGTTGTCGAGAAAATCGACAGTTAAAAGAAACCGTTGCGGTGAAATACTCTCTACGATTAATGACTTTCTACAGCGTCGTGGTGCAGCGGTAAGCGCTCGGGTTCGTAATCCGAAGGTCGCCGGATCGAATCTCGCGCGATGCAACCTTCTTTTTTTTAGTATTTGTTTTTTGTAATTCAAATATATATATATATATATATATATATATATATATATATATATATATGTGTGTGTGTGTGTGTGTGTGTGTGTGTGTGTGTATATATATATATATATAATTCCTGGCAATCAGTTGCAACAATTATGCATATAATAAGTTGTTGAAAATGGTTTGTCGTGGAAAAACTGGCGACTTCGAACATCATTATGTTTTCCGTAAACAAAGTTGTATTTCACAAATGTTATTAATTGTCTTCGTAATGTTAACCACGTATAGTTAACGGAAGACGTAGAAACGATATTCCGAAACGAATACGTATAGCGTAAGTCAAACGTTTGAATTAGAATAGAGACCCCCACGAACACAAATTTGCTATGGCAGGTATGAAATATAAACTCCGTTACTCGCTCGTTACACTTGAAGAACAGACGTTGAATGGGCCGAAACGAGCCGCCGCATAACTAGCGTAGTTGCCTGCTAACTTCGAAAGAAGGTAGATGCGGTCCCTAGCGCAACTTATAACATCGTCGATAATCAGTGCGGACGGGAGAGCTTTGGTACACCCTGTTAAACAAACGGAAAAATGGAGGCGGTACAATTGGAGAGCGATCCGCCTTCACCAACATGCATAAGCAATTCATTAATAGTATATATATATATATATATATATATATATATATATATATATATATATATATTTGAATTACAAAAAACTAATTACAAAAAAAAATTGCATGGCGCGAGATTCGATCCGGCGACCTTTGGATTACGAACCCGAGCGCTTACCGCTGCGCCACAACGCTGAAGAAAATTGTTAGTCGTAGATGGTATTTCACCGCAACGGTTTCTTTTAACTGTTGATTTTCTCGACAACGGCTGAGAAGTGCATCTTGGTGCTTTGCCACATTACACCTCTGGCCATGAGCTTTTATTATGCGCAGTATGAATCGAATCTGAATTTCACAGTTGGCGGCCTCCCCTTGTAAGTTAAAGGGGACTGATGACCTCAGATGTTAAGTCCCATAGTGCTCATAGCCATTCTCAGTCCTTGAAGCTTACTTTCATTTCTAACTCTCCTTTTTGGCTGGCACGCAGTGTGTACCACCACAACTCAAAACGTTTCGATTCTCTTTTTTCCTGGTGTTTCCACAGTCCGTAATTCACTTCCATAAAGCGATTGACACTACTAGACTTCTCTTGACCAACAATGTCCTATTTGCCAGTGCTTCCCGTCTTTTTTTATGTCGTCCTTGCTATGTCCATCATGTGTTATTTTATTCCCAAGAAGAAAAACGCCCACTGGAATGCTGTTCATGAATGGCAACACATAAGGTCGAATCACGAGACTGACCTATAAATTTGGAGTCACGGTGCGTAGGGTAAATCACGAGAGTGCTCCTGTTTTGCGTACACATTCGCAACGCAGACCATAACCCCAAGTGTATGTCCAGCAGACAGGCTGGTTCCAGGCCATCAACTGGACTCCTCATCACCACACGGCTATCACTTTCCCCGAAGCAGAACCAGCTTTCATCAGAAAACACAACACGCCTCCATCCTCCCCTACACTTACCTCTCGCTTGACATCACAGAATTCGTAAATGGCGGTGGTTTGGGAGCAGTGAAATGGACGCTACAGTGCGCCTGGCTGGATCTGTCCTTGAACTAACTAATTTGTAACATTCCGTTATGTTAGTGGTGCTAACTGCTATGCCAATTGCTTCTGCAGATGCAGTACGATGCGCCAGAGCCATATGCAGAACACCTTGGTGTTCTCTCTTGGCACTGTCACGTGGCCGACTGGAGCCCGGTCTTCTTGCGACCGTACCTTCTCGTGGCCACCGCTGCCAGCAGTCGCGTACAGTAGCTACACGCCTGCCAACTCTTTCTGCAATATCGCAGAAAGAATATGCAGCTTCTCGTAGTCCTATCACACGACCTCGTTCGAACTCAGTAGGACGTTGATAATTGTGCCTTTGTCTCCTCAAAGTCATTCTTGACTAACTTCAACTCACCATGTCCAATCTCAAAGCTAACTACCGCTCCGGACCGTTACGGAGTGCATTTAAAGCAAACCTGCTTTCTAGCCTCATTGTGGTGCTGCTAGCACTACTCTTATGCATCTGGCATGGAATTTCAATAAACAACATCTTTCAGATATAGAAACTCGCCTACCAAGTTTAGTTTATGTCGCACAACCCCTTCTTGATGTTGGTATTATTTTTTTCCGGCAGTGTATTTCCATATCTAACATATTCATTTTATTTGTCAATAATACGTAAAGATATTGATGATAATGCGGTAGCTTACAGTACTTCCGTGCCTTAAATATTTGTACTATTTATACATGTGACATGACTAATCTAACTTACAGCTTTTGCCCCACTTGGCAACAAGCAAAGTTCGATCTTTGTGCCACACTTGGTGCGAGGGACAAAGGAGGCCCAAATTAAATATTTTCACATCTAAATTGTTTCTACTACTGTTCTACACCTGTCCAAAGCACATGTGAGCTAAAGTAATATGTTAAGCTGGTAAGGTGATGGTAATTGACAAGTCCAAATAAATATGCAGTCCTTATTATTGCTCTGTTACTGGGCAAAACATATGTTGGCTAAAATGATATGCTAAGTTGCCAAGGCATTGATATTGATGGCTTCATACAAACCAACAGGTATTCAGAACTCAAACAATATTCTAACCCCAAAAGTTGATAGTGTGTTTGTGCCGCAAATTGACAGTGTGTGTCAGCTACTGGAAGAGTGCAATTATTGTCTTATTTACAGATAAAAATACACTTGGAGCAACAGGAGTATGGTATCTCAAACTAAGTGGCACGATCCTATTTCTACGTCTTAATTGTCTATATTATTACTCTATAACAGCACAAAACGCATGTGGCTAAGTAACATGTTAAGCGGCCAGTGCCGTAAATGATTGACAGTTCCTCTTGAAACTAAATGAGGCTACGTTAGCGGTGGTAGAAAATCGAACTTCCATCACGTGAACAATCACAATTTTGGGGGGGAAGAAGATTAAGCGCCAAGTTCAACAATAGAACAATATAGTTGACGTTACTGACTGGCTGATACAACTTATTACCTTTGATCTTGGACTTGCTGGTGCCGACGGTCCACTGAAGTACAAAAACGAGCGACTGAGGAAGGCTGCGCCATTTACTGTCGTCCCAAGGCTCTGTATAAAAGTTTACTGACTATATTTCCATAATCATCCACTAAATAATACCAATTATATAGCATGTTTAGCCACTGACTTCACTTTTTACGACACTTTAGCACAACAAAGCATATTAAAATGATGCATTTTCGAGAGATTTTTAATATGGTTTATCACATAAACTGCAATACGCAAGTATAACTTCGAAAAGCACTAAATGCAATGTATTAGATTCCTGGATAACAATTGTAACTTCCTAGTTTGCTTATCGCAAAGACAATGATGGACAAGGTTCCACGCACAGGAGTATTCAACCTAGGAAAATTCGAACTTTGCACCAAAATAAACATGTCCACATTATTTATCGCAATACATAAATATTTCTTGTGTAACAGTCCAAAACATATGTGGCACTAGTCATCTCTCTCATAGGTTACAATGCTCTTGTCAGTAGTTTGATCTTTGTATCATACTTTAAAGAAATAAAAAACTTGTACTATTCAAAACACATGGGCTCGTTTATTGGTGCTACTGTTCTAACTTACAGGTAAAAGTGCTCTTCTTGACAACAATAGTTCGATCTTTGTAACATAACAACTAACCTCAACGAAACTGTAACAACTGCTCCATGCACCATTATATATTCAGTTTAAAATAACATCAAACAAAATTGTTACAAATTGCCCCATACGTCACCATTTTATATTCAAATCGTTTTTTTCTCCATAACCAAACCAAATTTTTCTTTTTTGTCTGACGCTGTAGAAAACCTTTGATAATGTTTTAGTACTGTCAGCTAGAGCTTTCTAGTGTGCAGGTGGAAAGTCAAATTTTCTTCCTAAGCTCGTGTCTGATTGAGTTCTTCTCTTCAATCTGTATAGCAGCCTCTCCAATCGATAAACCTGTAGTACAGCTTGGTTTGGTTTTTTCAAATCTTCTGCAGTCTTTTTAGAACTGCCTGCCTTACATATTTTCCAACAAGCTGAATACAAAAAAAATAATGTAAAAATGTGTACTACTGGGGTAATGTGGCCCAGTTAACATGCTGACTGTCATTACTCCCAACATGATAACTACCATATCCTCAAATGCATGGTGAAAGTATATGTGCCATGACCTGACAGTGGCTGTCAGCTACTAGATAACTACCACATCCTCAAATTCATGATGAAAGTATACGTGTCATGACATGACAGTGGCTGTCAGCTACTAGACCTGAAATACTATTGTAACACCGGAAGCTGACAGTGTACGTAGTAGTAGTAGTTTTATATATCAAAAGATGACTTGTACAAGGATACTGAATATGCCTGAGTATCGCAACTGAAGTATATTAAAAATATCGTAAATTATATATACACAGGTATTTACATATAGGGGGTGCACAAAAAATGGAAACAACAAAAACACAACTCATTGCTAGACTAATACGGTGAAGGAAAACTTTTGGCACTCAAGGGAATTCCTGCAAAATTGTGGCAGTCTCAAATAGCAGTAATGGAGACGCAAAGCGATCTCTCACACTTCCCTCCAAGGTAGACCACAAGGGCACAATAATATTGAGATCTGGTGACTGTTTGGCCAGAGGAAATCGGACAGTTCATCGTCACGCTCACAAAATCAATCCTAGTCGTTTGGAGCTGTGTGAACAGGACCCGTTTCGTCTTGGAACACAACATTGTCACTGAGAATCAAACATTGTAACATGGGATGGATCTGATCAGCCAAAATGGTCACATAATCCTTGCCACTAATGTGCCCTTGCAGAGTAACCAAGGGGCCCATGAAATACCTTGGTATTGCTGTCCAAATCACCATGAAACCCCTCTCACCATGTTTCACTCTTGGCAACAAGCAGTCTACATTATAGGTTTGGAACGGCGTATACTTGATAAAAACTCAGCCAGAAGTTGGAAATAGTGTGAAACAAGATTCATCCGATCAAATGATTTCCTTTCATTGCTCTATGGTCCAGCTTTTATGCTTGGAGCCACGTTTTCCTGTTATGGGCATTTGCTTCACTGTTGCGGTGGTTTTGCAATTCCAGCTTGCTCTGCGATTCGTAGCAAGTGGAGTCACTTCGTTTTATTGTGGTGTGACTCTAATACTCGGTCCTGCGGTGACTTTTATTGCTGTCGTCCTCTTCTTTCTCGCCGCAATCATTTTCAGTGACTGTCCATCACGATCACGCAACATCCGCATTGTGTCTTAGTGGGTGATGTTCCTCTGCTATTCCTGTATGTGGCATAAATCTTCGACATGGTGGCTCTTGAATCAACAACTACTTCGGCTGCCTTGGTTATGGAAGCACTCACCACACGAGCACAAACAATTTGCTCGCATACGAGTTCGCTTAGCTCAGACACTGTGCACTCACAGCTACACAGAACACTGTTTGGACCGCAACTGAAACCCTTAACGTATTAAGGCTATTGCACAAGTGGCATTTGTGCTCAAGTACCACAGCACCAGCTGCAACCTTGGCTAGCATCTGAATTTATGTTCAAACACGCATTTACGGTGGTGTTCCCATATTTTTGTCCAACCCCCGCACTTAGAGATGAGCCGTAACCTGACAGTGGATGTGAGTTACTGGATCTTAAGTATTATTCTAATAGTAGACTCTGACGGTGCATGCGCAACAGTGTGACAGTAGGTGTCAGTTACTGGATCTATATTCGAATTCTAACATCAGAATTTGACAGTTCATGTTTGCGATAATTTGACTGTGTATGGTTGCAACAACTTTGTTTGATGTTTACCTGTAAGTGGATGTGATGTTTTGATGAATGGTACATTTTGTTTACATTCCTTTGTGGCTAGTTATTACTTAAAGTGTGGTACAAAGATCAAAGTATTGCCATTAACAAGAGCAAATTAATATGTAAGTTAGGTAACTAGTGCCACATGTGTTTTCCATTGTTAGATGTAATAGATAGTACAGACAACTTTATTTTGGTGCAAAGCATGTAAGTAGGCTGTTTAGGTTCTTATATTGGTAACGCCACCGCCACGTAGCGCTCTGTATGAAAATCACTGGATGTGCTGTGTGCAGTCAGTGGCTGGGTGGCATTGTTGGTATTTGCTATTGTAGTGTTGGGCAGTTGGCTGTTAACAGCGCGTAGCGTTGCGCAGTTGGAGGTGAGCCGCCAGCGGTGGTGGATGTGGGGAAGTGAGATGGTGGATTTTTTAGAGCGGATGATCTGGACGTGTGTCCATCAGAAACAGTAGATTTGTAGGAATGGATGTCATGAACTGCTATATATATTATGACTTTTGAACACTATTAAGGTAAATACAGTGCTTGTTCTCTATCAAAATCTTTCATTTGCTAACTATGCCTATCAGTAGTTAGTGCCTTCAGTAGTTTGAATCTTTTATTTAGCTGGCTGTAGTGGCGCTCGCTGTATTGCAGTAGTTCGAGTAACGAAGATTTTGTGAGGTAAGTGATTTGTGAAAGGTATAGGTTATTGTTAGTCAGGGCCATTCTTTTGTAGGGATTATTGAAAGTCAGGCTGCGTTGCGCTAAAAATATAGTGTGTCAGTTTAGTGTTGATCAGAATAGGTAAAGAGCAAAATGTCTGAATACGTTCAGTTTTGCTCAGCTGTTTGAAAATCAAATAATGTAAGAGATTTATCAGCACAGTAATTCAATAATTTTTCTAAGGGGACGTTTCAAGCAGACTGAATTTCCTCTGGGTGGAACCTTGTCCACCATTGTCACTGGCGTCAACAACCCAGGCAGCTACTATTATCATAGAAATATTTATGCAGCTAATATAAAGGGTGAGACAAAAAGGACTTTACAACTTCGGCTAATATAGAAATTTATTGAGGTAACTTACAGAATCAGTAGCGTTGTCATTTTGTACCAAACAACCTCAAGTTTCTCCCACACTCATTGCAGCAAATCGGGTGTAACTTGTACAGCGTCAGTGTATATTCGATCTTTGAGGTCGGCTACATTGTCTGGTATTGGGAGGAACATACACACGGACTTTAATGAAACACCAGAGAAAAAAAATCGAGTGATGTCAATATCGGGGGGGGGGGGGGGGGGGGCGGCGAAGTGGCCATGCAATTGGTCCTTCACAGCCAGTCCACCGAACTTGGAAGCGACTGTGCAGGAAACCTTTAACTTCTGTGAGGAAATGGGGTGGTGCACCGTCTTGCTAGTAATAAACTATCCCATTACGGTCATTCTCATTAAAAAGTTTTCAAGCATATCCAGATCGACAATACCAGTAATAGTTTTCTCCATGAAGAAGAAAGGGCTGTACACTTTAAATTTGGTAAGAGCACAAAACACATTAACTTTGGGGCTGTCACGAACAGTTTCCAGAGTTGCATGTGGATTTGTGCAGCCGCATATTCTGCCACTGGCATGAAATGTTGACTCATCGCTGAAGATTATTGTGTTTAGGAATGTCTCATCGTCCTCTATCCGACGCAACATTTACGAACAGAATCCCCCATGAGCAACCTTACCCGCATCAATAATGTGCTGTTCCATTGTGAATCTGTAAGGGTGCCAAGTGTAAATGTCTACGCAGTTCCCGCAAAACGGTCTTCCGTGGAATGCCACTCTTGCGAGACGCACATTGCATTGATTTTCACGGGACTGTGGGCAAAACTCTCCCTAAGCTGTTAAACATAACCAATATGCGGGTGATCTGAAGATTCAAAATGTCGCACTGAACAAGCCGTCTCAACAAAGTTTTTCTACCAAGAGTAAATTGTAGGTTTGCTTGAGGGTCTTTAGCCTATTCTGTGCGAAATTACGACAGTTGTTGCAGAGTTCATTTCATGGAACCAAAACGCACAGCGAGCATGCTCCGCACCACTGAAAATACTAACTGTACACTAAGCTGGCGCTCCTGGTGGCGGAATAGGGTAGTGGCGCACCACGTGAATCAACTTTTAGGTTTTCTGCTGCAAAATTACACCCCCGAGATTCTGTAAGTTATCTCAATAAATTCTTATATCATTCTAAAGTAGTAAAGTCCTTTATGATCCAGCCTGTGTTGTACACCATGCTTTTCGAAGTTATACTTGCATATTGCAGTTTATGTGATGAACCACATTAAAGCTGTCTCGAAACCACGTCATTATAGTATGCTTTGTAGAGCTAAAGTGTCGTAAAACGTAACGACAATCGTTAAATATGCTGTAGATATTCGTATTAATGGGAGTTTATTTACTACAGAGGCACAGTCCATGGACTTATTTACAAAGTCTTGACAAAACAGTTCTGACCAGTAAATGTTGCAGCCTTCCTAGTAACTTTGTTTTTGTATACGAGTCGTCCAAGAACAAAAGAAGTACAAAAAACTCTATTATCCAATCAATAATGTCAATTATATTTTTCTAGTCTAGATCATGGTTTATATATTTTTCGCACCTGAAATGGACATTTTGGATGTGAAAGCTTGTGACACTTGACATAACCATCGTGTTCTTGTGTGAGTGATGAAGCCTATATACAAAGCAAACACCATCCGAACATGCCTTGAAGCAGCAACGATGTGTCATACTCAGCCCACAGGCGTCACCGAATGATGATGCAGAGGGGCCTGTGGTCAGCACACCGCTCTCCGGTCGTTGTCAGTTTCCGTGGCCAGTGCCGCTGCTTTTCAATCACGTAGCTCCTCAGTTGGCCTCACAAGGGCTGAGTCCACCCCGCTTGCCAACAGCAGTCGTCAGACCCGGACGGTGACCCATCCAAATGCTAGCCAAGCCCGACAGCGCTGAACTTCGCTGATCTGACGGGAACCGATGTTACCACTGCGTCAAGACCGTTGACCGATGAAGCTTGCACACAAACATCAAAAAATGTTTTGCATCATCTCGGTTCCGAGTGTTCCGGAACCTGTACAGGAAATTGGAATAGAGATCAACATTAACATTGTTTCCGCACTTTTTATTGCTCATGAAAACCACACCTTACATGTTTTACGACCATACAGCGAGGCCTTCAGAGGTGGTGGTCCAGATTTCTGTACACACCGGTACCCCTAATACCCAGCAGCATGTCCTCTTGCATTGATGCATGCCTGTATTCGTCGTGGCATACTATCCACAAGTTCTTCCAGGTAGTGTTGGTCCAGATTGTCCCACTCCTCAAACGGCGATTCGGCGTAGACGCCTCAGAGTGGTTGGTGGGTCACGTCGTCCATGAACAGCCCTTTTCTATCTACACCAGGCATGTTCAATAGGTTTCATGTCTGGAGAACAAGCTGGCCACTCTAGTCGAGCGATGTTGTTATCCTGAAGGAAGTCATTCAAAAGATGAGCACGCTGGGGCCGCGGATTGTCATCCATGAAGACGAATGCCTCGCCAATATGCTGCCGATATGGTTGCACTATCGGTCAGAGGATGGCACACACGTATTGTGCAGCCGTTACGGCGCCTTCCATGACCACCAGCGGCGTACGTGGGTCCCACATAATGCCACCCCAAAACAGCAGGGAACCTCCAACTTGGTACACTCATTGGACAGTGTGTCTAAGGAGTTCAACCTGACTGGGTTGCCTCCAAATACGTCTCTGATGATGCAGTGGTTGAAGGCACATGCGACATTCATCGGTGAAGACAACGTGATGCAAATCCCGAGCGGTCCATTCGGCATGTTGTTGGGCCCATCTGTAATGCGCTGCATGGTGCCATGGTTGCAAAGATGGACCTCGCCGTAGACGTCGGGAGTGAAGTTGCGCATCAGGGAGCCTATTGCGCACAGTTTGAGTCGTAACACGATGTTCTGTGGCTGCATGAAAAGTATTATTCAATACGGTGGGGTTGCTGTCAGGGTTCCTCCGAACCATAATCCGTACGTAGTGGTCATCCACTGCAGTAGTGGCCCTTGGGCGGCCTGAACGAGGCATGTCATCGGCAGTTCCGGTGTCTCTGTATCTCCTCCATGTCCGAATAACATCACTTTGGTTCACTCTGAGACGCCTGGACACTTCCCTTGTTGAGAGCCCTTCCTGGCATAAAGCAACAATGCAGACGCGATCGAACAGCGCTATTCACAGTCTAGGCAAGGTTGAACTACAGACAACACGAGCCGTCTATCTGAGCAGTCAAAGCGACTATGTCTGTGATACAATATTCACAGTCAAAGTCTATCTTTAGGAGTTCTGGGAAACGGGGTGATGCATAACTTTTTTTTATGTGTGTAGAATTTGCTTGTTTGTCTCTCTCCTTGGGTTCCAACTTTTTAAACCAATAGCTGGGCACGTCAGTTGCACCCACATAACAGATTCTGAGCCCTTATGCGAAACAAGTAATACATTTCAAGATCTTCTGATATTTAGAACGCTGCTTCGCTGTTAACACGAACGGGAGAGAGAACAATGACTAGTGACAGTGCGACATGCCGTCGTGTTATCTTTTCTGTAGGCGGCAGCATGCTTTAGGTCTGCGGGTCACCTTCCAACCGTGTAAGCTACGATGATTATTTATGCGTAGTGAACAGCAAACATCACGATCTGCATTAGAAGCCCTCGATACTCTCTGGGTGTGTTAGCTCTCAAAACAAGACTCTCGTCCACAAGACGCTGTGTACGAGGTCTATTGTGATGGACACAGACCACCCGACTAGGACGTTACGTGTTGGCTGCTTCATAATATCGACAAAAATTAACCTGAGTGACCCTTTTAGGCCCTGTTTACTGAGTGAGTACCACCAAAGAAGCAGCGTGCTATTTCCTACTTCGACTTATTACCTTCTAGCAAATGTATCCATCCACACACGGCGTGCTCCTTCGTACAAAAGTGCCTTTCAAACGGTCACAGCCGAAATTACCTACTACAACTTGAGAGATGCCATATCAGTGTAAAACATCAAAAACTACTTCCGGAGCTAACGAATAACACTATTTACACCCTGTTCTTCTCTCTCGACTCGGAAACACATAGTAAATTGTTATTCAGGTATAAACATCTACATAATCCACATAAACATAATATCTTCATGAGCTGCAATGTTTGCTTTTGTTCTCAATCCTGGTCACATGTCACGTATTGCTCAGTTTATTTCAACCACAGCATTAAGGCAATACTGAAACTTCGGAAGGACATCAACAAGATGCCTGAAAACACTGGGTATTATCTAACACGCATATGAAACTTGCTTCTGTCACAAGAAAACATTTCAAATTTTGAAAAGGCATCAAAAAGCTGTCAAGCCTGCTAACAGATTAAATCGATTTTCTCTTTGCTTTCACAGAACCACCAGCCTAACTGCCTTGCTTACACCTGAACCACTAACAAACCAGCGCACAAAATTATTTCAATTTTTCTCTTGAAAACGGTCCACTGATTGGTGAGAGCATTGCTTTGACATTGATTTTGATCAGAGTGCATCATATACGGCACTTATCGCGCTTGCAGCTTCCCCACGAGCAACACTTAGTGATCTGATTTAAGACCCCATTTCTTCTGATATAACTATATTGTCCGCTACTTCACACACCTGTAATTGCCGATCGTGAACCACCCTCTCGTGTACTTCCTCGATGTTTTCATCTGTAGTTCCTGTGTTTGTTGGGACGTCTTTCGTGTGAATCATCTTCAGAATACGTACTTACTCACTTCTAAACTGCTGAAACTAGGAGCTGACTTTTTATAATCTTCGTAAGGTTTCCACATTATGAGAAATGGCAGTTTTGTCCTGGAATTTGCAACATTTCTCGAGTATATGTATAAAGACGACACTCCGGATTGCAAATTTTATATTGTCGTTGAGCAATCTGTTCGCTGGCGAGCGTCGTGCTGTGGAGGCCTAATTTCGGAATTGAATATATCAAATAAATATCTGGCAATGCTCTCGCGTGCGCTAGCATTGCAGGATGTCACTTTTATGGACCTTTTTCAGTTTTTATGTGCACATTTGGTAACTCATGTTTTGACCATTAGAACATATTGATTCAAGTATAATACAAATACACTCAGGAAGGGGACATACCACTCTTCAGCTCTTTTTCGTTTTATTTATTAAGTGTAAGTTTCACCTAAAGAGTTAATTCTATGAATGTAAATTTTTTTCCTAAAGAATTAATTTGACGATGTTTGTGTTTGATATTCAAATTACAGTAACAACGATCAGTAATGCAAACTTGTTCACATTTTCAAATTCCGCTAACTACAATGCAACTAAACCTTCACATCCCAGTTACTCGTACCTATTCAACAGATTCTAAAGTTAGATTGTTCAGACTAGCATTGGAGCTTCGTAAGATCTGAGAATTAACATGTAACCTGCTGCCGCTTATCATTCTTGTATAGCACTTTTCAAGATTTATTTTAAACAACAGGAAAAGCAGGGTACTTTCCTCTAGCGTGTAGCAGATGTCTGCAATTGCATTGTTCAGCTCCGCTATCTGTTGTCGCACGGGTAAGCCATAGTCCAAACACTTATACAACCTAATCACAGCTAACACTTGGTTCAAGAATTATAAAAGAGGATTGTATACATGGAAGAAGCCTGGAGATACTAACAGGTTTCAGATAGATTATATAATGGTAAGACAGAGATTTAGAAACCAGGTTTTAAGTTGTAAGACATTTCCAGGGGCAGATGTGGACTCTGACCACAATATATTGTTTATGAACTGTAGATTAAAACTGAAGAAACTGCAAAAAGGTGGGAATTTAACGAGATGGGACCTGGATAAACTGAAAGAACCAGAGGTTGTACAGAGTTTCAGGGAGAGCAAAGGCGAACAATTGACAGGAATGGGGGAAAGAAATACAGTAGAAGAAGAATGGGTAGCTTTGAGGGATGAAGTGGTGAAGGCAGCAGAGGATCAAGTAGGTAAAAAGACGAGGAAGTTGAAATCCTTGGGTAACAAAAGAAATATTGAATTTAATTGATGAAAGGAGAAAATATAAAAATGCAGTAAATGAAACAGGCAAAAAGGAATACAAACGTCTCAAAAATGAGATCGACAAGAAGTGCAAAATGGCTAAGCAGGGATGGCTAGAGGACAAATGTAAGGATGTAGAGGGTTATCTCACTAGGGGTAAGATAGATACTGCCTACAGGGAAATTAAAGAGACCTTTGGAGAAAAGAGAACTACTTGTATGAATATCAAGAGCTCAGATGGAAACCCAGTTCTAAGCAAAGAAGGGAAAGCTGAAGAGTGGAAGGAGTACATAGAGGGTCTATACGAGGGCGATGTACTTGAGGACAATATTATGGAAATGGAAGAGGATGTAGATGAAGATGAAATGGGAGATTGGGAGATATGATACTGCGTGAAGAGTTTGACAGAGCACTGAAAGACCTGGGTCGAAACAAAGCTCCAGGAGTAGAGAACATTCCATTAGAACTACTGAGAGCCTTGGGAGAGCCAGTCCTGACAAAACTCTACCATCTGGTGAGCAAGATGTATGAGACAGGAGACAGACGAAATAACCTCAGACTTCAAGAAGAATATAATAATTCAAATCCCAAAGAAAGCAGGTGTTGACAGATGTGAAAATTACCGAACTATCAGTTTAAGAAGTCACGGCTGCAAAATGCTAACGCGAATTCTTTACAGATGAATGGAAAAACTAGTAGAAGCTGACCTCGGGGAATATCAGTTTGGATTCCGTAGAAATATCGGAAAACGTGAGGCAATACTGACCCTACGACTTACCTTAGAAGCTAGATTAAGGAAAGGCAAACCTACGTTCCTAGCATTTGTAGACTTAGAGAAAGCTTTTGACAATGTTGATTGGAATACTCTCTTTCAAATTCTGAAGGTGGCAGGGGTATAATACAGGGATCGAAGAGCTATTTACAATTTGTACAGAAACCAGATGGCAGTTATAAGAATTGAGCGGCATGAAAGGGAGGGAGTAGTTGGGAAGGGAGTGAGACAGGGTTGTAGCCTCTCCCCGACATTATTCAATCTCTATATTGAGCAAGCAGTGAAGGAAACAAAAGAAAAATTTGGAGTAGGTATTAAAATCCATGGAGAAGAAATAAAAACTTTGAGGGTCGCCGATGACATTGTAATTATGTCAGAGACAGCAAAGGACTTGGAAGAGCAGTTGAACGGAATTGATAGTGTCTTGAAAGGTGGTTATAAGATGAGCATCAACAAAAGCAGGCAGCCGCGGTGGTCTAGCGGTTCTAGGCGCTCTGTCCGGAACCGCGCGACTGCTAAGGTCACCGGTTCGAATCCTGCCTCGGGCATGGATGTGTGTAATGTCCTTAGGTTAGCTGGGTTTAAGTAGTTCTAAGTTCTAGGGGACTGATGACCACAGATGTTAAGTCCCATAGTGCTCAGAGCCATTTGAACCAACAAAAGCAAAACAAGAATAATGGAATGCAGTCGAATTAAATCGGGTGATGCTGAGGGAATTAGATTAGGAAATGAGACACTTAAAGTAGTAAAGGAGTTTTGCTATTTAGGGAGCAAAATAACTGATGATGGTCGAAGTAGAGAGGATATAAAATGTAGACTGGCAATGGCAAGGAAAGCGTTTCGGAAGAAGAGAAATTTGTTAACATCGAGTATAGATTTAAGTGTCAGGAAGTCATTTCTGAAAGTATTTGTATGGAGTGTAGCCATGCATGGAAGTGAAACATGGACGATAAATAGTGTGGACAAGAAGAGAATCGAAGCATTCGAAATGTGGTGCTACAGAAGAATGCTGCAGATTAGATGGGTAGATCACATAACTAATGAGGAAGTATTGAATAGGATTGGGGAGAAGAGGAGTTTGTGGCACAACTTGAAAAAAAGAAGGGACCGGTTAGTAGGACATGTTCTGAGGCATCAAGGGATCACCAGTTTAGTATTGGAGGGCAGCGTGGAGGGTAAAAATCGTAGAGGGAGACCAAGAGATGAATACACTAAGCAGATTCAGAAGGATGTAGGTTGCAGTAGGTACTGGGAGATGAAGAAGCTTGCACAGGTAAGAGTAGCATGGAGAGCTGCATCAAAGCAGTCTCAGGACTGAAGACCACGACCGACCGATACGGCATTGCAATCACATACAGAAGTTATATGAATGAGTGGTGTTGGAAAGAACAGACATTCATACAATTTGTTTGGCCTAGCTGCGCAGTGAATCCATCTTCATCAACGCGGATGCACAAATACGTACGATCGCCTGTGGGAATCTCAGAAAGCGAACATAGAGGAAATGAACAGAGACAGGGGATATGTGGCGCTCGGTGGGTGTCGCTTTATGGGAGATTGGATCGGCCATGAAACGTGCCGAGATAGTCTGCGATGTTGCGATGACGCTGCGTCCCGCATGGCGTAGTGTTTAACGCACCTGCCCAGTAAGCAGGAGATCCCGGGTTCGAAGCGCTGTGTGCTACACATTTCCACCCGTCGCCGCTGATTCCGCGTAATGTCCCGATGCAGCTGACAGCGGTGATCCCCTCTATTTACTTTTCTTTCTTCCCCCGCACACCTTCAATTTACAATATCACATACAGGTCAGATGAGTAGTGTTCAGCGGGATTGTATATAATGTGCATAATTACACTGTTGTTGTTGTTGTTGTTGTGGTCTTCAGTCCTGTGACTAGTTTGATGCAGCTCTCCATGCTAGCCTACCCTGTGCAAGCTTATTCATCTCTCAGTACTTACTGCAACCTACATCCTTCTGAATCTGCTTAGTGTATTCATCTCTTGGTCTCCCTCTACGGTTTTTACTCTCCACGCTGCCCTCAAATGCTAAGTTTGTGATCCCTTGATGCCTCAGAACATGTCCTACTAACCGGTCCCTTCTTTTTCTCAAGTTGTGCCACAAACTCCTCTTCTCCCCAATTCTATTCAATACCTACTCATTAGTTATGTGATCTACCCATCTAATCTTCAGCATTCTTCTGTAGCACCACATTTCGAAAGCTTCTATTCTCTTCTTGTCCAAACTATTTATCGTCCATGTTTCACTTCCATACATGGCTACACTCCATACAAATACTTTCAGAAACGACTTCCTGACACTTAAATCTATACTCGATGTTAACAAATTTCTCTTCTTCAGAAACGCTTTCCTTGCCATTGCCAGTCTACATTTTATATCTTCTCTACTTCGACCATCATCAGTTATTTCGCTCCCCAAATAACAAAACTCCTTTACTACTTTAAGTGTCTCATTTCCTAATCTAATTCCCTCAGCATCACCCGACTTAATTTGACTACATTCCATTATCCTCGTTTTGCTTTTGTTGATGTTCATCTTATATCCTCCTTTCAAGACACTGTCCATTCCGTTCAACTGCTCTTCCAAGTCCTTTGCTGTCTCTGACAGAATTACAATGTCATCGGCGAACCTTAAAGTTTTTATTTCTTCTCCAAGGATTACACTGTTAGGGACTTTAAATACAGAAGCGTCATATCAATTTCATATAAAGGTTACACATAGGTATTATTGAGCATACAGTTATACTATGTAAATAATCACACAGGTATAACAGTTGAAGCATAGCAGTTACACCTTCATCAGCTTTGGATGAAGTTTTGGTGGCGAGAAACCTTCAGAAACGAATAATTAGTTTAGTTCATTATTTGAATCATACACCCAACACTAATAGTTTAGAAAGATATATCATCAGCACCATCTTCATCCCCATCAACCATTTCGGATCTACTGCCGGACAATCCCAATGGTCAGTCGCGGTCTAGTGCTCAGTTTGTGAGGCACTCCATGATGTAACTGCCTGGTTGCGTCAACAAGTGTTCCTTCACGTTATATTGCGTTCCTTGCGAGGCCGCCAAACCTGTAAATAGTTAATCCTTCTTGTTCATTCCATTTTGAGTATCATTCGCGAGGCGGAGTATCCGTTTCGCACCCAAAAGTCCTGTCCATGGATTCAATTAGGATAAATACTTCGAACTTCACCTTCGACAAAAATACAAAAAATATGCAACCTACAGCCTTAGAAATTGCTGTGTTTATTCAAACGGATAATGAGAACTACTTTGTTTTTACTAAACTGCATAGTTCTCTTATGTCAGAGAGAATATTACTGGAAGTACGGGGCAAATTTGAATTCCATCATCGCGATGACTCTGTCAGTACCGTCGGCATAAGTAACGCTAATAGCGAAGTTGAAACTGTCAGGGTGCTTTGCCTTTCCTAGAGCTAGACAACAAGGACTTGATACAGGTACTTTCGAAATACGGACAGGTAAAAAGTATCTAACTCGAAAAATGGTCCATTACATAAGGGATTCGGGGCTACAACGGGAATGGATCTGTACGAAACAGTTACGTCCGATATCCCGCCCCACATTCTTCTAGGTGGTTGCAAGACACTAATAATACACTCCTGGAAATGGAAAAATGAACACATTGACACCGGTGTGTCAGACCCACCATACTTGCTCCTGACACTGCGAGAGGGCTGTACAAGCAATGATCATACGCACGGCACAGCGGACACACCAGGAACCGCGGTGTTGGCCGTCGAATGGCGCTAGCTGCGCAGCATTTGTGCACCGCCGCCGTCAGTGTCAGCCAGTTTGCCGTGGCATATGGAGCTCCATCGCAGTCTTTAACACTGGTAGCATGCCGCGACAGCGTGGACGTGAACCGTATGTGCAGTTGCCGGACTTTGAGCGAGGTCGTATAGTGGGCATGCGGGAGGCCGGGTGGACGTACCGCCGAATTGCTCAACACGTGGGGCGTGAGGTCTCCACAGTACATCGATGTTGTCGCCAGTGGTCGGCGGAAGGTGCACGTGCCCGTCGACCTCGGACCGGACCGCAGCGACGCACGGATGCACGCCAAGACCGTAGGATCCTACGCAGTGCCGTAGGGGACCGCACCGCCACTTCCCAGCAAATTAGGGACTCTGTTGCTCCTGGGGTATCGGCGAGGACCATTCGCAACCGTCTCCATGAAGCTGGGCTACGGTCCCGCACACCGTTAGGCCGTCTTCCGCTCACGCACCAACATCGTGCAGCCCGCCTCCAGTGGTGTCGCGACAGGCGTGAATGGAGGGACGAATGGAGACGTGTCGTCTTCAGCGATGAGAGTCGCTTCTGCCTTGGTGCCAATGATGGTCGTATGCGTGTTTGGCGCCGTGCAGGTGAGCGCCACAATCAGGACTGCATACGACCGAGGCACACAGGGCCAACACCCGGCATCATGGTGTGGGGAGCGATCTCCTACACTGGCCGTACACCACTGGTGATTGTCGAGGGGACACTGAATAGCGCACGGTACATCCAAACCGTCATCGAACCCATCGTTCTACCATTCCTAGACCGGCAAGGGAACTTGCTGTTCCAACAGGGCAATGCACGTCCGCATGTATCCCGTGCCACCCAACGTGCTCTAGAAGGTGTAAGTCAACTACCCTGGCCAGCAAGATCTCCGGATCTGTCCCCCATTGAGCATGTTTGGGACTGGATGAAGCGTCGTCTCACGCGGTCTGCACGTCCAGCACGAACGCTGGTCCAACTGAGGCGCCAGGTGGAAATGGCATGGCAAGCCGTTCCACAGGACTACATCCAGCATCTCTACGATCGTCTCCATGGGAGAATAGCAGCCTGCATTGCTGCGAAAGGTGGATATACACTGTACTAGTGGCGACATTGTGCATGCTCTGTTGCCTGTGTCTATGTGCCTGTGGTTCTGTCAGTGTGATCATGTGATGTATCTGACCCCAGGAATGTGTCAATAAAGTTTCCCCTTCCTGGGACAATGAATTCACGGTGTTCTTATTTCAATTTCCAGGAGTGTATATGTTGGGCAATCTCCAAAAGGCCACGTGGGCAGTGAGCCAACACATCGAGATAACTTTCCACGGCTGTCTAAATATCAGCCGATGCACGAAGCAACACTCCAGGCAACGGATTAGGAACATTTGAGTGAAACAAAAACAGCTTTTACTCAAAAAATGTCAAGATGGTTGTAAAGTGAAATATCGTGAGGAAACAACTTTCACTATCACCACAGAAACAGCGAAATACTCAGTCATGACAGAGGAGGGATGTAACAACGCTCAGAAGGCTGCAAAACCTGAAAGGGTTGCGAAGGCACCAAGAGAGCAAGTCAGACCCAATTAAAATACGGTACGTAACAAAATAAGAAAGGCGAGGATAGGGAACGCAAAGATGGCGATATGGAGGAAATGAAAAGTGAACCCTCCTGGAAACGACTCCGATCAATAGAATTAGAATGGGGAATAAGAAGGAAAGTAAAAACCGAAAAATATCTTGCAATGGACAGTGGGATAGTGCTGACTCTCCCCTCGTTAGGATGTTCTAAAGAACGCAGATAAACGACATGAACAAGCAATGGCTGCGACACGACCGTAAAATGTAGAAAACAACCTAGTCTGGTCCGAGGACTCTGGATATCGGGCCGTGAACGTGCAGTCGTATAAGAACGGGTTGCCATCAGCCGAATTTAGTCGGACGTGAATTTCAATGCTTAACCGATTACTTACATTCCGGTAATGGGTTTGATGAGAAACTCAATGCCGGCGAAAAAACTGCAACGGCGCTACTACGAGTCTTTTGGAATACACTCCTGGAAATTGAAATAAGAACACCGTGAATTCATTGTCCCAGGAAGAGGAAACTTTATTGACACATTCCTGGGGTCAGATACATCACATGATCACACTGACAGAACCACAGGCACATAGACACAGGCAACAGAGCATGCACAATGTCGGCTCTAGTACAGTGTATATCCACCTTTCGCAGCAATGCAGGCTGCTATTCTCCCATGGAGACGATCGTAGAGATGCTGGATGTAGTCCTGTGGAACGGCTTGCCATGCCATTTCCACCTGGCGCCTCAGTTGGACCAGCGTTCGTGCTGGACGTGCAGACCGCGTGAGACGACGCTTCATCCAGTCCCAAACATGCTCAATGGGGGACAGATCCGGAGATCTTGCTGGCCAGGGTAGTTGACTTACACCTTCTAGAGCACGTTGGGTGGCACGGGATACATGCGGACGTGCATTGTCCTGTTGGAACAGCAAGTTCCCTTGCCGGTCTAGGAATGGTAGAACGATGGGTTCGATGACGGTTTGGATGTACCGTGCACTATTCAGTGTCCTCTCGACGATCACCAGTGGTGTACGGCCAGTGTAGGAGATCGCTCCCCACACCATGATGCCGGGTGTTGGCCTTGTGTGCCTCGGTCGTATGCAGTCCTGATTGTGGCGCTCACCTGCACTGCGCCAAACACGCATACGACCAACATTGGAACCAAGGCAGAAGCGACTCTCATCGCTGAAGACGACACGTCTCCATTCGTCCCTCCATTCACGCCTGTCGTGACACCACTGGAGGCGGGCTGCACGATGTTAGGGCGTGAGCGGAAGACGGCCTAACGGTGTGCGGGACCGTAGCCCAGCTTCATGGAGACGGTTGCGAATGGTCCTCGCCGATACCCCAGGAGCAACAGTGTCCCTAATTTGCTGGGAAGTGGGGATGCTGTCCCCTATGGCACTGCGTAGGATCCTACGGTCTTGGCGTGCATCCGTGCGTCGCTGCGGTCCGGTCCCAGGTCGACGGGCACGTGCACCTTCCGCCGACCACTGGCGACAACATCGATGTACTGTGGAGACCTCACGCCCCACGTGTTGAGCAATTCGGCGGTACGTCCACCCGGCCTCCCGCATGCCCACTATACGACCTCGCTCAAAGTCCGTCAACTGCACATACGGTTCACGTCCACGCTGTCGCGGCATGCTACCAGTGTTAAAGACTGCGATGGAGCTCCGTATGCCACGGCAAACTGGCTGACACTGACGGCGGCGGTGCACAAATGCTGCGCAGCTAGCGCCATTCGACGGCCAACACCGCGGTTCCTGGTGTGTCCGCTGTGCCGTGCGTGTGATCATTGCTTGTACAGCCCTCTCGCAGTGTCCGGAGCAAGCATGGTGGGTCTGACACACCGGTGTCAATGTGTTCATTTTTCCATTTCCAGGAGTGTTGTATACAATGTACAGTTCAATCGCGCCTAGAGTCAGGAAGAAGCATTGCTGCCCTGATTGAGGGTCTGTTCCTCCTCATCATATACACCCTCATGGGTACAAATGTCAGAAGAACGAGTTATTCCGAACGGAATCACAGTCCTTCATACTGATGCAAGTCCAAGTTTAATGCGTACTAGAAGGAGACTTCAGTTGCGTAGTAAAGGAAGAAGACAAGAATCCGAACTGCAATTTCTACCTAGAGTTAAAAGCTTTAACAGATGGCTCAGACCTCAATGACACCTGGGTCCACCTCTATCCTAATGCACCAGCGAACTCGATAGAATTTGTATCTCTGGCGATATGTTAAGTATTCTGTAACCTATAAGACTGTGAGATATGTCCCCCTGAACTTCACTGACC
This sequence comes from Schistocerca piceifrons, assembly GCF_021461385.2. Classification (NCBI taxonomy): domain Eukaryota; kingdom Metazoa; phylum Arthropoda; class Insecta; order Orthoptera; family Acrididae; genus Schistocerca; species Schistocerca piceifrons. The sequence continues at coordinate 535,404,114 of NC_060144.1, read as the reverse complement.
GAGTGAGGTGGCGCATTGGTTAGCACACTGACTCACATTCGCGAGGTCGACAGTTCCAACCCGCGTCCGGCCATCCTGAATTAGATTTTCCGTGATTTCCCTGAATTTCTTCTGGCAAATGCCGGGATGGTTCCTTTGAAAAGGAATGGTCGAATTCCTTACCCATCATTCCCTAATCCGATGGGAGCGATGACCTCGCTGCTTGGTCCCCGCCCCCAGATCAACCAACTGACCAACTAACTTCGCTGAGTATTGTGCTTGCCATATAACCGTTACCCACACCAGACAAAAAGCTTTTAGGCCATGGCGTATGACAATTGAACATGACAATGCGTTAAGGCAGGAATGTAACGAAATTTGGAGGCAATATTTAAGTAGCCGGACAGCTATAGAGAGTAAATGCTGTGGTGGACGGACTGGATAAAGCCACAAATAAAGAAATACGTTATTCAATTGCCACAGAGTGAGGCACATCGGAAAGGAAATACCCTGGACTACTACTTTACTGTTTTACAAGAACTATACAAGCAGGCGCCCACTCCAACAGGAAACCTAATTGAAATTAAAAGAATTAAGCCGCTTATACGAGGGCTATCCGCAAAGTACATTACGTTTTGGAATTAAAAATAAATAAAGAATTGGAAATTTTTTAAATTATATACAGATGAAAGCCACACTTAAATACTACTTTTCTACATAGTTGCCATTTAAATTAAGGCACTTATCGTAGCGATGGACGAGCTTGGAAATTCCTTCGTCGCAAAATTCGGCCGCCTGCGCCTTCAAACACGTGGTTACCTCTTCTTGAAGCTGTGCGTCGTCATCAAAACGCTGCATAGCCAACCACTTCTTCATTGCTGGGAATAAGTGGAAGTCGCTCGGTGCCAGGTCGGGACTGTACGACGGATGAGGAAACAACTCCCACTTAAAAGATTCGAGAACTTCACGAGTGGCATTTGCCATGTGGGCCCGGGCGTTGTCGTGAATCAGCAAGATCTTTGAGCCCAACTTTCACCTGCGCTTGTTTTGTATTGCTGTTCTGAGGTTGTGCAGAGTTTGGCAATTCCTTTGAGAGTTTATTGTAGTGCCTCTTTCCAGGAAATCCACAAAAGTCACACCTTTTCTGTCCCAAAAGAAGAGGTAACCACGTGGTTGAAGGCGCAGGCGGCCGAATTTTACGACGAAGGAATTTCCAAGCTCGTCCATCGCTACGATAAGTGCCTTAATTTAAATGGCAACTATTTAGAAAAGTTGTATTTAAGTGTGGCTCTCATCTGTATACAATAAAAAAAATTTCCAATAATTTATTTATTTTTAATTACAAAACGTAATGTACTTTGTGGATAGCCCTCGTAATAGCACGAGTTAGCGAAACTTTGTCAGCCATGAAACTGCATCCGTCTGTCACATGATTAGCGAAACATGTGCTAATGAAGAACTAATCGCTAGGATGACAAATGAGGGCATTACAGAGCAGAGTATTAATAGCAATAAAGTTGCCCATTGTAATTCTGTACTGGCTGTAGTTCACTTAAAAAAAACTGTAAATTAGCTGCATTTATAATTATATCTAACATTTAAGGACCCACTAATCATGTAAAGTGGTGGGTTGCATATGTATAATTATAAAGATTTGTGAATAAAATGAGGACATATTCAGAAAGGAGAAATTCCTATCGCTCCCATATTTGGGCAATGAAAGAATTCATTGGCGGGAAATGATAATTTGTACGAAGCCTGCAGCCAAACCCGGATCTCCTACTTACTAGGCAGATACGTTAACCATCCACGGCACCTTTTTAAAGAACCCTTCTGGCGCACAAAGGGAGGGGTGAGGGCAAAGTGGGCACGGGTGGCAACCCGAGGCCTGCCCACCAGGTCCCGTTCCCACACTCGAGGAACCAAGGAAAGCGCTGGGAACGTGGAACAGAGGTGTAGTGAGTAACAATCATTTATTTATTTATATTCCTGTTTTCTTCTAAACTAATACCACCGACAATAGCAGGAAACCGACATTGGGGGGGGGGGGGGGGGAGGAGGAGGAGGGCAAAACGTCTGACTCAGTGAAATTATAGGGGCATAGTTTTCCGGAGAACATTCCGATGACCAGAGAATACACCGGTTCTAAGGGTGGAAGAAGTGGGGATCAACTTCTCATGGCAGGAACACCCCAGGTCTGGGATGGGTTAAGAAAGACAATACATACCATATATCAAAATCCCTAAAGAATGTACCAACTGCACATACGAACCTACACACATACTGCAACAGCGGAAATACATGCGCTAACACAACAAAAAGAAATCCTCCAACAAAACATTGCATTCTTTAAGAATTTTCATGCACAGTATCGCTCTAACTGTCGATTACGCGATCTGTTGTGCCTCAGCGATACAGATAGCCGTACCGAAGGTGCAACCACAACGGAGGGGTATCTGTTGAGAGGCCAGACATGCGTGCGGTTCCTGAAGAGGGGCAACAGCCTTTTCAGTACCTGCAGAGGCAACAGTCTTGATGATTGACTGATCTGGCCTTGTAACACTAACCAAAACGGCCTTGCTGTACTAGTACTGTGAACGGCTGAAAGCAAGGGGAAACTACAGCCGTAATTTTTCCCGAGGGCATGCAGCTTTACTGTATGGTTAAATGATGATGGCGTCCTCTTGGGTAAAATATTCCGGAGGTAAAATAGTCCCCCATTCGGATCTCCGGGCGGGGACTACTCAGGAGGACGTTGTTATTAGGAGATAGAAAACTGGCGTTCTACGGATCGGATCGGACATTTTATGGAATGTCAGATTCCTTAATCGGGCATGTGTGGAAATTAGGGAAGTTCGGTGGCAGGAGGAACAAGATTTCTGGTCAGGTGAATACAGGCCTATAAATACAAAATCAAATAGAGGTAATGCTGCAGTAGGTTTAATAATGATTAGGAAAATAGGAATGCGGGTAAGCTACTACAAACAGCATAGTGAACGCATTATTGTGGACAAGATAGATACGAAGCCCACGCCTACCACAGTAGTACAAGTTTATATGCCAACTAGCTCCGCAGATGACGAAGAGATTGATGAAATGTGTGATAAGATAAAACAAATTATTCAGATAGTGAAGGGAGACGAAAATGTAATAGTTATGGGTGACTGGAACTCGATAGTAGGAAAAGGAAGGGAAGGAAACGTAGTAGGTGAATATGGAATGGGAGTAAGGAATGAAAGAGGAAGCCGCCTGGTAGAATTTTGCACAGAGCATAACTTAATCATAGCTAACACTTGATTCAAGAATCATGAAAGAAGGTTGTATACATGGAAGAAGCCTGGAGATAGTAGAAGTTTTCAGACAGATCATATAATGTTAAAACCGAGATTTAGGAACCAAGTTTTAAATTGTAAGACATTTCCAGGGGCAGACGTGGACTCTGACCACAATCTATTGGCTATGAACTATAGATTATAACTGAAGAAACTGTAAAAAGATGAGAATGTAAGGAGATGGGATCTGGATAAACTGACAGAACCAGAGGTTGTAGAGAGTTTCAGGGAGAGCATTAGGAAACGATTGACAAAAATGGGGAAAAAAATCAGTAGATGAAGAATGGGTAGCTTTGAGAGACGAAATAGTGAAGGCAGCAACGGATCACGTAGGTAAAAAGATGAGGGCTAATAGAGATCCTTGGGTAACAGTAGAGATATTGAATTTAATTGTTGAAAGGAGAAAATATAAAAATTCAGTAAATGAAGCAGACAAAAAGGAATACAAACGTCTCAAAAATGAGATCGACAGGAAGTACAAAATGGCTAAGCAAGGATGGCTAGAGGACAAATGTAAGGGTGTAGAGGCGCATATCACTAGGGGTAAGATAGATACAGCCTACAGGAAAATTAAAGGGATCTATGGAGAAAAGAAAACCACTTGCATGAATATCAAGAGCTCAGATGGAAACCCAGTTCTAAGCAAAGAAGGAAAAGCTGAAGAGTGGAAGGAGTACATAGAGGGTCTATACAAGGGCGATGTACTTGAGGACAATATTATGGAAATGGAAGAGGATGTAGATGAAGATCAAATGGGAGATATGATACTGTGTGAAGAGTTTGACAGAGCACTGAAAGACCTAAGTCGAAACAAGGCCCCGGAAGTAGACAACATTCCATTAGAACTACTGACTGCTTTGGGTGAGCCAGGCTTGATAAAACTCTACCATCTGGTGAGCAAAATGTATGAGACACTCTAAATACCCTCAGACTTCAAGAAGAATATAATAATTCCAATCCCAAAGAAAGTAGGTGTTAACAGACGTGAAAATTAAAAAACTATCAGTTTAATAAGTCACGCCTGCAAAATACTAACAAAAATTCTTTACAGACAAATTGAAAAACTGGTAGGAGGCGACCTCGGGGAAGATCAGTTTGGATTCCGAAGAAATATTGGAACACGTGAGGCAATACTGACCCTAAGGCTTATCTTAGAAAATAGATTAAGGAATGTCAAACCTACGTTTGTAGCATTTGTAGTCTTAGAAAAACCTTTTGACAATGTTGACTGGAATACTCTCTTTCAAATTCTAAAGGTGGCAGGGGTAAAATACAGGGAGCGAAAGGCTATCTACAATTTGTACAGAAACCAGAAGGCAGTTATAAGAGTCGCGGGGCATGAAAGGGAAGCAGTAGTTGGGAAGGGAATGAGATAGGGTTGTAGCCTATCCCCGATGTTATTCAATCTGTATATTGAGCAAGCAGTAAAGGAAACAAAAGAAAAATTCGGAGTAGGAATTAAAATCCATGGAGAAGAAATAAAAACTTTGAGGTTCACCGATGACATTGTAATTCTGTCGTAGATAGCAAAGGACCTGGAAGAGTAGTTGAACGGAATGGACAGTGTCTTGAAAGGAGGATATAAGATGAACATCAACAAAAGCAAAACGAGGATAATGGAATGTAGTCGAATTAAATCGAGTGTTGCTGCGGGAATTAGATTAGGAAATGAGACGCTTAAAGTAGTAGATGAGTTTTGCTATTTGGAGGGCAAAATAACGTGATGGTTGAAGTAGAGAGGATATAAAATGTAGACTGGCAATGGCAAGGAAAGCGTTTCTGAAAAAGAGAAATTTGTTAACATCGAGTATAGATTTAGGTGTCAGGAAGTCGTTTCTGAAAGTATTTGTATGAAGTGTAGCCCCGTATGAAAGTGAAACGTGGATGATAAATACTTTGGACAAGAAGAGAATAGAAGCTTTTGAAATGTGGCGCTACAGAAGAATGCGGAAGATTACATAGGTAGATCACATAACTAATGAGGAGGTATTGAATAGAATTGGAGAGAAGAGAAATTTGTGGCACAACTTGACTATAAGAAGGGATAGGTTGGTAGAGCATATTCTGAGGCATCAAGGGATCACCAATTTGGTATTGGAGGGCAGCCTGGAGGGTAAAAATCGTAGAGGGAGGCGAAGAGATGAATACACTGAAGCTTGCATAGGACAGAGTAGCATGGAGAGCTGCATCAAACCAGTCTCTGGACTGAAGACCACAACAGCAACAACATGTCATTTTCATTGGGTGTGATCTCCTAATTCATTAAATATTTAACCATATGGTATAGCTCCTTGTGCTACTGCACAAACGCCATAAATATCAAGCCTTGAAATCAAAAACTCGACTGCGCAGTGGTTCGTTAGAGGATTTCCGTTTTTGGTGTTACTTTCTATAGTATTGTTGCTGCCATTGGTGTGGAGGTGTGTGCGTGCAGTAGGGACACTCTTTAAGAAACACATTCTTTAAGAAACTTGATACATGTTGGGCTAAACTTACCGTGCAGAAAAGCCACGAAGATGTAATGCCAGAGCTGGTACTCCATTAGCTTCCCCTACGATCGTCCCTTCAACTTTTTTGCCAACGAAGTGGCACAATAAAGACCTCGTCTCCAAATCAACAGCAATTCCACACCGTAGTCGGCGCAGCCGCCGGAACAATTCTGATTACATAAACTGTATAACACCATGTAAAGTCATTTTCAACAGCCCAAGATGAACTAAACTCACCGTGCAGCCACACTCGGGCAGGTGTACTGGTGAAGTTGATATTCCAGGCGCTTCAGCTACGTTCGTGTCTTCCGATTTGTAGCCGGGGAAACGCCTACAACATGAAACAAGAATGAGTTTACTTCAAACTCCTCTTCTTTCCACAACAACAACAATTTCTTACAGTTATCGACTAAGAGCTCGAAAGAATTCTGAGTAGGTAAACAGCATAACGCCAGTTAACCACCACTTGCAACTACCTACCATGAGGTAAACTCGCTGTGCAGCAAAATAAATACTCGTACGCTTGCTGCCACTAGAGGAGCTTCTGTTACTGCCGTCTCTTCCACATCGTTGCCGTGAGACGCCTACAACGCGAAAAATAACAAAGTGTTTATTTCAAACTCCTTTTGTTTCCAAAACTTTCAACCACCGAAGATGTGCTAAACTCGCTGTACAGGAAAACTCCAGCAGACGTGCTTTCGAAGCTGCTGCTCCAGGAGCGTTCGCTACCAATGCCCCTTACGCTTTGTTGTCATAGAAACGCCTACAATGCGAGACAACAAAAGGTCCTAAACCTTTGCTGTCTTACGTTGTAGGCGTTTCTCTGACAAGCTCCTACTCTTTCCAAAAAAACAGCCATTTCATACCGCGATTCGTGCAACTGCCGATACAATTCTTAGTAGATATGGAGTATAAAACCAAATAAACGTCACTTTCAACTACCCGACATGAGCTGAACGTGTCGGTTAATTCTAGTGCCCGATTCCAAGCGTCAGCTTCACCGGTCACGTCCCATGAGATGTCATGAGTTTATGATGCGAAGGATGCATAGAAGGATTAAGTGGCGCGTTAATGAATGCTATTTGTGGTTGTCTTAGCAACTTGCGTAAACTGCTGTTTATTTCAAATAAACTGTAAAACAAAACAAACAAACAAAAATACGACGCACTATGAAGGGCCGGTGTAGTGTAACGACGCAAGTTTTTTATAACCGATTTTCGTTTGATATATGACCATGTGCAGACTTCGTCACCTACGTCAGTTACAACCCACTTCAAAATGATTTATATTCTTTTTAAATTGTTATAGAATGGCTCCTGAACGAAACTGTAAAACATCAGTTGAGTCGTATGCAAAGAATTACATCACTTGGGCCGATTGGTTTTCGTAAACTTTTTCGATTTAAATTTCGTTTGTTTCTCCTCAGAAATTATATTGACACACGTTATCTTGATTTAATCGATATCAGAATCACACATTGAATAAATCTTTGAGATTCAAAGTTTCGATGAACGCTGTCAGAATTCAATAATCTTGTCAAATATATCATTAATCCGTTCACATAATTCTTCATAAATAAATCCTCAGAACACGTGTTTCAACTTTAGTAGCATCCACTATTTTATTAGCTTACTACACATACAGATGTGAACTTGACCGTTGACAAACTAGGACTGACTTTTCAATAAGATTAAGCTCTCTATGACGTCATTGTTGTACAAAAAGAGTACAAAAAATTCATTTTTAATTTTTAGAAGCACGACGCAACAACTCGGTTCCAGGATCTTCTGTTGCTCTTTGGCTGTCGACCCGCGACGTATAGTGGCCAGCAATTTCCCCTCTGGTCGCGGCAGCGAAGATGCTGTCTCCGTTCGTTGCGCCGCCCTCTCCGTACATGAAACATAAAAAAAATACAAAACTTTTAGATAATTCACAGCTATTACAAATATTAAGAAAAATACATAAACAAAACTAAATTAAACTTATATTCACCTGCAAACTGGGCTGACACTGGTGGATGGGTGACGCTTCAATTTCGTCCCACTACACCGGCCGATGTGGCCGAGAGGTTCAAGGCGCTTCAGTGCGGAACCACACTGTTGCTACGGTCGCAGGTTCGAATCCTGCCTCGGGCGTGGATGTGTGTGATGTCCTTAGGTTAGTTAGTTTTAAGTATTTCTAATTTCTAGGGGACTGATGACCTCGGATGTGAAGTCCCATAGTGCTCAGGGCCATTTGAACCACTATGAAGGAGTTATGTAAATTGGTCACAGACCGATACATTACAGGTATCGACGGAAAATGCGAAATTATAAACTTTGGGGGTCAATGGATGAATGTGTGATGCTGTACCGCAGTTTCACCACGCAGCTGGGAAGGACAGAAAACACCAGACATGTCGATACCAGAACATAATTTCTTCGCGAATTTTATTCCATGTACTCAGCTGGAGAGAAGCTAATGCCTCACAGGCAGGTGTGTGAACAGCATACGCAGATGTCATCATTTGAGAGAGAGGACATGTAGTTGGGCTCAACGAAGCCGGTTGGAGTAGACGGTGAATCGCTCGACATTTGAACAGGAACGATGCTACTGTTCGATGATGCTTGCACGAATGGGTGAACCGTGGCCGAATACAGCGTCAAGAAGGAAGCGGGCGACCTAGAGAGACGGCAAAATGTGACGGCCGATCATTCGTCAGAGAGGCACTCAGAGCCCCGGATTCATCATTATCATCGCTCCGATGCGAAACTGGTGCTTCAGTGACCGCGGGGACCATAAAAAAGCGGTGCCCCTTGCGCTGATTACCATTTATACTACTGGCCATTAACATTGCTACACCAAGAAGAAATGCAGATGATAAACGCGTATTCATTGGACAAATATATTATACTAGAACTGACATGTGATTACATTTTCACGCAGTTTGGGTGCATAGATCCTGAGAAATCAGTATCCAGAACAACCACCTCTGACCGTAACAACGGCCTTGATACGCGTGGGCATTGAGTCAAACAGAGCTTGGATGGCGTGTACAGGCACAGCTGCCCATGCAGCTTGAACACGATAGCACAGTTCATCAAGAGTAGTGACTGGCGCATTGTGACGAGCCAGTTGCTCGGACACCATTGACCAGACGTTTTCGGTCGTGCATTATCCTGCTGAAATGTAGGGTTTCGCGGGCATCGAATGAAGGGTAGAGTCACGGGTCGTAACACAACTGAAATGTAAGTCTACTGTTAAAAGTGCCGTCAGTGCGAACAAAAGGTGACCGAGACGTGTAACCAATGGCACACCATACCATCACGCCGGGTGATACGCCAGTATGGTGATGACGAAATCACGCTTCCAATGTGCGTTCACCGCGATGTCGCCAGAAACGGATGCGACCATCATGATACTGTAAACAGAACCTGGATTCATCCGAAAAAATGACGTTTTGCCATTCGTGCACCCATGTTCGTCTTTGAGTACACCATCGCAGGCGCTCCCGTCTGTAATGCAGCGTCCAGGGTAACCGCAGCCATGGTCTCCGAGCTGATAGTCCATGCTGCTGCAAACGTCGTCGAACTGTTCGTGCAGATGGTTGCTGTCTTGCAAACGTCCCCATCTGTTGACTCAAGGGATCGAGACGTGGCTGCACGATCCGTTACAGCCATGCGGATAAGATGCCTGTCATCTCGACTGCTAGTGATACGAGGTCGTTGGGATCCAGCACGGCGTTCCGTAGTACCTTCCTGAACCCACCGATTCCATTTTCTGCTAACAGTCACTGGATCTCGACCAACACGAGAAGCAATGTCACGATATGATAAACCGCAATCGCGACTTTATCAAAGTCGGAAACGCGATGGTACAACAACGTTTCACCAGGCAACGCCGGTCAAATGCTGTTTGTGTATGAGAAATCGGATGGAAACTTTCCTCATGTCAGCACGTTGTAGGTGTCGCCACCTGCGCCAACCTTGTGTGAATGCTCTGAAAAGCTAATCATTTGCATATCACGGCATCGTCTTCCATTCGGCTAAATTTCGCGTCTGTAGCACGTCATCTTCGTGGTGTAGCAATTTTAATGGCCAGTAGTGTATCTCTGTACACCAACTTGCGCATTCGTAGTGGTGTCGGTTACCTTCGGCCTGGAATCTCATTGGGTGGACTAGATTTGTCTTCAGCGATGAGTGCCGCTCCCAACTGAGCCTCGATAACCACCGAAGACGTACCTGCAGATGCCCCGGACATTGATGTGATACCAACCTGAGAGTCGCTCGCCGTATGGCCCGACAACCAAGAGCTACGATCTGGGACGCCACTTCTTTTCACTGCACGACCTCTTCGGTTGTGATCTGCGGCATTCGTACAGCACAGCGGTCCGTCGACGGTATCCTACGTCCCGTTCTGTTGCCCTTCATTTCAAGCCGTGCAGGACTTACGTTTCAGCAAGATAATGCCCGCCTGCACCCGGAAACAGTTTCTACTACTTGCCTTGGTGCTTGCCAAACCCTAATTCGGCCAGCGAGATCGTCTGATCCCTCTCTAATTGAGACAATTTGGAGCATTATGAGCAGGGCTCTCCAAGCAGCTCGAGATTTTGGCGATATAACTCTCCAGTTTGGACAGAATTTAGCACGATATCCCTCAGGAGGACATCCAATAACTCTATCAATCAATGCCAAGCCGAATAACTGCCTGCATAAGGGCCAGAGGTAGACCAACGCTTTATTGACTTGTTCAGTGTGTGAAGCTCTTTCTATCGAATATATCATCCAATTTGTCTGAAACTACAATAATTTATTCTTCTGAACATGCGCATCACATCTACCGAGTTTCCTCCTATTCGGATAATTCCTTCGTGGTGTGTCGTTTATTTGTCCTGTAGTGTATGTGCAATTTCCGATGGTGTGCTTCGGCAGGAACCCTGGCGCACTGATTAAGCTGCTGCGAGTTAGTCAAGTAGCAACCACATATATAATCTTGATTCTCATAGGAATTTCACTGTATTTTTCGAATGTGGTACGATTTCTGAGGGTGAAATTACTCAAGAATCTAAGAAGACAACGTAGATTGCTTCGAATGAATCGATTAGCAATCTTCTTCTTCTTCTTCTTGCGTTACGGCCTCTGTAGAACCACGGGTAGCCCCTTCGTGGACTGCATTCTCATCTTCTTCTCCCAGAACCGCTTCATTCTTTCTCTTCTTTTCTCTCGCTGTTCTTCCGACATCTTCAGTGTCCACTTCTTCTGTCGGCTCCACTGGTGACACTCTAATCTTTTTCTGTATTCTTCTCTGTCATTGATCTCCTGCATATTGGATGGTGTATATTTATTCCCGCAATTTTCCGTTCCTTCGACCTTGGTCCCCAATCCCTACCAGTCTTTCCGAAGTTCAACAACCCACTTGGTTCCTGTCTTTCCCCTTGTCCTCCCTGTTGTTTTCCACTCTCTCTTCGTCATTCTGTCCATACTCATCCTAACTACATGTCCAGCAAACCTTGCCCTTTTGAGTTTGATTTCCCCGGATATTGGTCTCATGTTCCGGTACAGTTCTTCTCTAGGTCTTCGCATCCACCTCTTTTGGGACCTAGTATTTTTCTCAGTATTTTTCTCTCTTCTTTCTCTAGTTGTTCTGCCCCATTTCTTCATAGTGTCATCGTCTCAGCAGCATATAATACTGCATTCCTCACCGTTGCCTTGTAGTAGCTTATCTTTGCCTCTGTAGATATATTCTTTTTATTGTATATCTCTCTCGTCGTGCAGAAGGCTGACTTCATCTTATTTATCCTCTCTGTTGTTCCCTCCTTGCTCCTGTTCCTTCCTGTTATGAATTCTCCCAGGTATTTAAATTTGCCCACCATTTCCACACTGCCTTCCGGTGTTTCCCAGCAGTGGTATTTAATGTCTTTGTCTTCTCATAGGCTACCCTCAGTCCCACCTTTCTGGCTACCTTACTTAAGTTGTCGAGTTGTGTCTTTGCGTTTTTTTCCGACTCACTTACTATTCCTATGTCGTCTGCAAAGGCTAGGCAATTTTGATTAGCAATCAAATTTATAACCTAGGTTCTCACAAATAGTTGGCTGTTTCTTATGTGGTACTATTTCCGTGTGTTAGGTTAGTCAGGAATCCGAGAGCACAGCTTACACTGCTGCGGGTGAAACGATCTGCAATCATATTTGTATTACTGTTTCTCACAAGTATTTGGCTTTTATTTCGAAACGTGAGGTTAGGCAGGGACCAAAGAGGATAGCTATATAAGTCGATTCTAGTTCTCCATTCTTCGTCCGTCTTTTTCTGTGATTTTTCGTTAAATGCGTATTGTTACTCTTTTATGATTTGTTTTCTTACTTCACGGTCTCTGTCCTTGAGCTACGCACGTCAAGTCTACTTGTCTATTCGAAAGTTTGTCATTTATTGCGTTTTTGCAGTAGCACAGAAAAGAATACTTTACAGTTAAAACTTTAACGGATTTGGAGTCGACACTTAATGAAAACGACAAATAATAACGGAACGTGTAATCGACAATTACAGCGATACCATAAACGAAAATTCTGGAAGAGTGCACAGTAGACACCTACTGCAACAACAGTGATACAGGGAGTAATACCAAAAACAGAAAACTTCTAACAAACACATACCTATTGCGAAAACGTGAATCGGTAACTTGAAACGAAGTACTGCAACAAACGCTAAAAACAGTGAACCCTTGATTCAACAACTAGATTTCGCCTGTGTAGGTAACTTCTGCGTACTGTGCCTTCTTTTAGAATCTTCATATGTGGTATCGCTCTAACTGTCGATTCCACGTTCCTTTATCTTTTAATTTTCATTACGTGTAGACTGCCAATTCGTCGAGGATTTAACTGTAAAGTACTGCTTCCTGTACTACTGCAAAAACGTGATGAATAACGAACCTTGGAATCTAAAACGGGAATTGACTTATATAGGTCAGTTCTAATTACTGTTTCAAAGAGCTGTTATTTTTCCTTGAATTTTCGTTACTTGTGTAGTGCTTTTTGTTTTAGAATTTCTGTGTTGCTCACTCCTTATTTTCTGTTAATGTCCTGTTACGTTTCCCATATGTTACTACTTATTTCATTTTGAGGTTGTTGGGTGATATTTCAGTTTGTCCCCACCCAAAACCTCCGCTATCCCGCGGTAGTCTCCTTAGCTTCAACAGTTATTAAGAATTATTGCTGTTCCATTATATTACGAGTTTACGATGCGTGATATTGTAGTGGACTTTACAAGTAGTCTATTTTTCTTTCACTTACTCGCGTAAACTATGATAATAATTTATATCACCCATGTATATTTTCTTTTATCTTGTTGCTGTCTTCTTTTTTGTTATCTCGATTTTTTGCGATATAGTTCGGTACTACGCAATTAATCGCGTAAAAGGTGATTGTAACTTATCGTTTGTATCTGTGATATTTTATTTTACTGATAGACATTCGTTTCCTACGTAATAAGCCTCGTTGCCTTGAAACACCACTTTGGCATAGGCATGACGTCAATGGTCAAACCTAATGGGTAGGATCGAACACTAAAATTTATCGAAAAATAATGCTCCTAGGTCCCCAAACCGAATACATAGACCAAACCTGGCTACAGCATACTAAAGAGATGGGTCCGAAGGACAGGATCAAACTGATATGGGAAATGAAACTTATTGCTCTACAGTATATGATCAAAGAGCACACTATGAGGACTTTCTACAGATACAAAGAGTCACCTTACTCCATACGTACGTACTTAGCAGAATATACCATATGGATGCTTCCCACTAAACGAATATAGCCCTCGCTGTTGGTACATCTGGAAAGGGAATATTTTTCAAGTTTAGCCGCCGCGCGGAGTGGCTGTGTGGTTTGAGGCGTCATGTCACGGATTGCGCGGACCCTCTCGCCGGAGGTTCGAGTCCTCCCTCTGGCATGGGTGTGTGTGTTGTTCTTAGCATAAGTTAGTTTAAGTTAATTTAAGCAGCGCGTAAGTCTAGGGATTGATGACCTCAGCAGTTTGGTCCCTTAAGAACTCACACACATTATTCAAATTCACCTATAAGGCATCAACCTTAGGGTGACTCACAGGCGACTGAGGATCAAAGACATCCGTCAAAATGCACAGCAGTCTTCATTAATAGCACATCTAGAATGCTACAGAACAATCGGCCAAGCATTACAAAAAGTTTGGAAATGACAGAATATAAAATAAAGTGGCTTAGAAATGAAAAACTAACACGCTCTTAAGAAGAAGAAATTTTGATTTTATGAGAGAGAAGTATTTAGTTAACTTTAAGAAGAAAAATTTAGAAAAATAATGATAAATGGTTAGCGACGTTGTCTCCGGTGCCGAAAGACACGGATTCGATTCCTAGTAACTAATCCGATTTTTTATGAACGAGGGATGTCTGGAATAAAGTCTACTCAGTCTCGTGAGCCAAAACGAGGAACTGCTTCAAAGGATTCATATACTGGCAATAATGGCTGGCAAAATAAGCAGCATGCTGGTTACATGTCACACGATCATAGATCGTTCCTCGTACTGCCTTGCAGCCAGTGGTCTGTCAGACGGTACAGGTCCAAGGGCTAATCCTTGAGCGGTGTTTTCGTATATGTTTACGTTTTGCTGTATAAATGCTTCCTCTGGATATGTCTATCCATTATTGTCATAGCTATCCGCACCCATGTTCTTGCTGCGTGATCTATAATTTCATCGTCTTTAATTCATACAAAAAAATCGGAAAGACCTGCGTAAAAATCCAAAATACTCGGGTAAAAAACATCTGGACGACGCTACTGACTGTGCCAATATCGTTGAAAAACCTTGGGTGGATTAATGTCCTCTTAGGTGTAGAAATTTTCCAGAAGGCAGTGCTCTTTCAAATAGTTGCCAGACATACATTAAGTGTGCACAGACGCGTGACTGTGCCCCAAGCAAACAACGGAAGCGTCTGTGCACCGTGCAACGGCGTCTGCAGCACACCTTGTTCCTACAGTTTACCCACGTGCGCCACACATGTCGGGCACCACTCCGGCCTTGAATAGTTTTGTATAAAAGAGACCCCTCGCTCCCTGTCAAGCACAGACCAACACCGAATCTCTAAAAGTAAGTAATATTCTGCCGCTGTCTGCCTCTAATACTTAGCCTACTTCCCGGCAGAGTGCATAGGTAATTTATGATTTTCTTATGTTACCCACCTAGCAGCAGTGGTCATTAATGCATGCCGGAGGTTCGTGTTCTAATTTCTAGTTCTGCAAGAAATTTTCCCACCATCATTCGGCCAGCAAGGGGAAGGAGGTGATGACGTAAAGCTCCTGATCACCAGTCTTAGCGTACCACTGCTTCAGGTCTCTTGGAGCTGCTGATGTACACATTCAGATGGTGTTCCCCAACGCCGTTTTCATACATGTTTCCTAGTATTGCTTCTGGTAGTCCATGAAAACACTCAAATATGGATTACAGAAATGCGTTTCTTGATTCAGTATTTCCTCTCAAAATCAATATTTCCTCCCACGTCAACGCTTACAAATTTTTGATGTTTGCTCGGGTGTTCTAGTTCCTCGTTGCTTTTAACAATGTAAGCTGATCTACACACAGTAACGTTTTCTCCATCGAAAGCCGGCCGCTGTGACCGAGCTGTTCTAGGCGCTTGAGTCCGAAACCGCGCTGCTGCTACGGTCGCAGGTACAAATCCTGCCTCGGGATTGGATGTGTGTGATGTCCTTAGGTTAGTTATATTTAAGTAGTTCTAAGTATAGGGTACTGATGACCTCAGATGTTAAGTCCCATAGTGCTTAGAGCCATTTGAACCATTTTTTTCCATCGAAGGCCGAAGGCCAATACGAAACATTGCTCTGAGTAGGAAATTATTCACATTTTACATTTAACTGGATATATATAGGCATCATTGTCATTAAGTAATTTGGTAATCGAAACAACTAATTTCCAGAGGCTGGCCCTGCGAAACAGCTATCCAAAACTGATATTTGACTGGGCTGGTAAAAGCTATTGAGGGTTTAACATATAAACTCATCAGAGAACATCGGTTTCCGACGTTCGGTTTTCTTCCTCTGGAGGCTGCAGATATACGTAGCGATGGAAACGTCAACCCCGGTGTCCCCTTTGCTGCTATTCGAGCGGAGTAGGGTGTGGTGTGGCACTTGAGTTCACCCTCTCCCTCCACTCGTTATCGTTTGAAGCAAACGTGAAACAACGCTGTACATACATTAATTACAGTCACCTACTCTCAATAGCTACACTAACAACATAGCTTTCACACACTTTGTAGTGGTGCGGTAGCGTTCTCGCTTCCCGCGCCCGGGTTCCCGCGTTCGATTCCCGGCGGGGTCAGGGAGTTTCTCTGCCTCGTGATGACTGGGTGTTGTGTGATGTCCTTAGGTTAGTTAGGTTTAAGTAGTTCACAGTTCTAGGGGGCTGATGACCATAGCTGTCAAGTCCCATAGTGCTCAGAGCCATTTTTTCACGCACTTTAGGAAAGGCGCAGTTGCGCGTTTAAGAACAACAAACAACTCTCCGGTTAGAAGGCCGAACCTACACGTATGAGGCTTCCGGGTCAGTAATGAGATACACTTTCTTTGTGATAGGCTGACTATAATCTTTGTTACCCACTTACCAATTTTTGACACGAACTCTATCATGGTACAGGGAGAAAATTTTTCGTTTCGATCATTAAGTTACTTTCGCGCTTCAATTACAGTTGCATAAACTCTTAAAAATTGTTTCTTATTTGTTTTTACTGTCGTTCATATGTATTGCATGACCTGTGCTCATTCTTACTAAAACGTTGCCACCTTGCTTATATGCGACATTAACATGGAGATATAGCTCAAAGCTTCCATTACTACAAAAACGTACGAGCATGAACGCAGTCTGCAACTGGTAGTCGTTCAAACTTGAAACGGAGAGACGAGCTTAAAAGCCCTTCGGTTTGTTTGATGCTGATGTTCAGAATAATGTCTTCCATGTCTCGTCCCCCCTTCGTCAGAACGTTGTTTATCTCTCTTGATACGAACAGAACTGTGAGTGTTCCTGGATACTGGGTTCACACTGTCAGTCACTAATGAAGCTAAAGAAAACCTGAGATTTAAGGTTCCACTACAAATAAGTCATTGGAAGAATGAAATTTTCACTATGCATCGGACTGTGCGCGGATATAAAACTTCTTCGCAGATTAAAACTGTATGCCAGACCGGGACTCGAACTCGGGACCTTTGCCTTTCGCAGGCAAGTGCCCTCCCGACTTTTTGTATTTTTTAAATCTTGTTTCGTTCGTATTGATCATTGCATTTGTGCAGGGCAGACCTCCCATGACACCCGTTCACGTTCATCTTTGATTCATCCACTCAATTTATTTTTAGTGCAGAGGGCAGATAAACCTCTGACCGAACACGCTGAGCTGCTGTGCCAGCAGATCCGACTGAGTTACCCAAGCACGACTCACGCCCCGTCGTCACAGTTTTACCAGTACCTCCCCTCCTACCTTCCGAACGTCACAGAAGCTCTCCTGCGAAAATTGTAGACTTAAAATTCATTCTGGAAACATCCCTCAGGCTGAGGCAAAGCCGTGTCTCCGCAATATTCCTTGCTTCAGAAATTGGAAATTTGTGGTAAGGTCTTACGGCACCGAACCGCTCAGGTCATCGGTCCCTAAGCTTACGCACTACTCAATCTAACTTACGCTAAGGACGACACACCCATGCCCGAGGGAGGACTCGAACTTCCGACGGGGGGAGCTGCCCGGACCGTGACAAGACGCCTCAGACCGCACGGCTACCCCGCGCGGCTTCCTTGCTCCCCGAAGTGCTAGTTCTGCATGTTTCGCAGGAGAGCTTCTGTGAAATTTGGACGGTAGGAGACGAGCTACTGTTAGAATTAAAGCTCTGAGGACGGGGCGTGAGTCCTGCATGGGTAGCTCAGTCGGTAGAGCACCTCCCCGCGAAAGGCGAAGGTCCCGAATTCGAGTTCCGGTCCGGCACACATTTTCAATCTGCCAGACAGTTTGAAGTCACTGGAAGCTAAAACGGAGCGTACTTCGTTTTTGGTTAGGTCATGGCAGGACATGGACCTTTGCCCTTTCATGGAAACGTCCTTGCATTCCGATGAAGGTATTCAGGATAACGTGATGAATCAAAAGCAGGATGGCAAAATCAGTATTTGAACCCTTCTCGCCCCAGCGTCATAACATCTGTGCCGGTTCCTTCTACATGGATCACAGAGTTCCCCTATAACGCATCGGATAGTACCATCACTGGCAATTTCAGTAGACATTCCATACTGTCTGTAGCGGTGAGGCTTCATTTGTTCCTTTGTTGGTCTGCCTCTACGTCACTTCGAACGTGTTCGTGTTGCCCGATAACATTCCGAAAATTATGCGCAGCTTTGAACTACACTGGGACAGTCAATCACAACTAATTCTTTGTAACGTGTGACTTCCAGATGGAATTGATATCTGCCGGCAGATTAAAGCTGTCTGCCGGACAATGAATCGAAACCTTACCTGCCGCTCGTGATCCTCTTACTGAATTATCCAGGTACGTCTCACGGAACACCCCCACA
The DNA here is from genome assembly GCF_021461385.2 of Schistocerca piceifrons. Taxonomy (NCBI): domain Eukaryota; kingdom Metazoa; phylum Arthropoda; class Insecta; order Orthoptera; family Acrididae; genus Schistocerca; species Schistocerca piceifrons. The sequence goes on along the minus strand of NC_060144.1, from coordinate 535,385,745 downwards.
GCTACAAATCAACCCGCTCTTTTCCAGGCATTGTTTAAATCAGACGTTCCTGAAATCGTTCCTGCATACCTCCTGACCTAGTATTCCGGGACGGAAGAATGTCGCAGATGAATATCTTAGCAGCATCTCGCTTATAAAGGAAGGTACGGGTAGAACTGAAACTGTGAGGGGGTTCGTGACTTGTGACTAAATAGCTCAGTCAGTAAGGCCACTGAATGTGAAAGCGACGTCCAGGGTTAAAGCTCCAGACCGATATCGAATTTCAATCTCTCAGGAGGATTCAGTTTCTGATTTCCCTTTGAGCAGAAATGCAACACGTACATGTCGAAGGAAACCACGGCAACTCGATATCACAGAAAAAGTCTCAGCAAGAGAACTTGAAATCTAAATAAATGTGAGAGTCGTTTCAGTAGATACTGGTGAACGCAGAGCAGTGGAACAGCTTTGGCGGGACACTTCTTACAGATGTACAAGTAAGAGCCCGAAAATATAAATGGAATGGAGCTTCCTATGGAGTTTAAAGACGCGCTTAAAACTAATAACTTTAATGAACTTGCGAGCAAATGAAGATGTGCTGCTACAGTCGTATCGCGCTTGTCAGACGACTGCACTTGTAATACATTCGTGTAACCAAAGGCTCTAATTTGGCCGACAGATGTTCCTGGGTGTGCTGCTGCTGCTGCCTCTGCTGGCCGAAGGGTTGTTCTTCAACAACCTCTTCTGCAACCTGCCTGATGCATCGACTGAGAGCCTCAACATCACCACGGTAAGTTGTGCAGAAATTGTAACGGAGGAAGATGGATACTGTCGTTGCCGTGTACTGCTTTTATCATGTCTTGTATTCTATAAAAAGTGGCTGGCGTCAGCAACCAAAGAAACGGACTATTAAAGCAAAGCAAGAGCTTCCGCCTCAGTTTGAGACGCTACTAGAGCTAATGACTACTGTTTGAAATTCTATAAGCCTCAGAAATTACAAGCTGAACGCATACATTGTGCAAAACCGCATCCTGGAGTAAGTTCTACATCTACATTTATACTCAACAAGCCACCCAACGGTGTATGGCGGAGGGCACTTTACGTGACACTGTCATTACCTCCTTTTTTATTCAGTCCAGCCACACAGCTGGTCTGATATTCCGTAGGCTCTTACTTTGTTTATCAGGCGATAGTGCGGAACTGTATCGAACACCTTCCGCAAGTCAAGGAAAATGGCATCTACCTGGGAACCTGTATCTAATATTTTCTGGGTCTCATGAACAAATAAAGTGAGTTGGGTCTCACACGATCGCTGTTTCCGGAATCCATGTTGATTCGTACAGAGTAGATTCTGGTTTTCCAGAAATGACATGATACGCGAGCAAAAAACATGTTCTAAAATTCTACAACAGATCGATGACATAGATATAGGCTTATAGTTTTGCGCATCTTCGCAACGACCCTTCTCGAAAACTGGAACTACCTGTGCTCTTTTCCAATCATTTGCAACCTTCCGTTCCTCTAGAGACTTGCGGTATACGGCTGTTAGAAGGGGGCAAGTTCTTTCGCGTACTCGAATTGGTATCCCGTCAAGTCCAGTGGACTTTCCTCTGTTGAGTGACTTCAGTTGCTTTTCTATTCCTTGACACTTATTTCGATGTCAGCCATTTTTTCGTTCGAGCGAGGATTTAGAGAAGGAACTGAAGTGCGGTCTTCCTCTGTGAAACAGCTTTGGAAAAAGGTGTTTAGTATTTCACCTTTACGCGTGTCATCCTCTGTTTGTGGGATTATGCTAGCGGCCACGTTATCCGTTAGGACTGATCTAAGCGCCATTGTCTGTGGAATATAAAAAAGCAACTCGGCTCTGAGGGCTGACATAAAGAAAACGGAACCTTGTTATTCGTGGTGGTACTGTTGTGCGATACAGGTTATTACTTTCAGAAATAGTTGATTTGTTGCGCTGTAACTGGCATTTGTAGACAGGCAGAACCATAACGTATATTGTTTATGTAATTGTCATTTAGTATAAAACACACATCATACGGTAACTAAAAGCCGAAGACCTGGAAACTGCAAATTATATCACACATTTTAATAAGTTAATCGTCTCATACTGATTCGTGTTACTGTGTCACTGATGTCGCAATACACTTTAAATCATATCCGCTTTCTTGCGAAGACTAAGGAGTTCTCTTTTCCTTTCCATGGCAGGCAGAGAAGACGTGGTACACGCAGTACCAGTACAACATCCCCGGTGCATCGCTGCTCGGCTGTCTCGTGGTGACGCAGTCGCCGCGTGAGAGCAGCGACGAAATGAACATTAATGGGACCTTCAGCAGGGTGCCACTGTAAGTCTTGCCGTTCTGGTATTCCTCACGAGTCACCTAACGGCAGAATTTTCTATTTCTAAGTGAAAGAACTCATTAAGTTTTGAAACTGTTCTGTTCAGTGTAGTTACCGTTTAACTTCACGTACTTACGCAGACAGTTGTACTACCGACAAATATTCTTATTAATCACTTCCTGCACATCACTCTGTTCATTCTGCCTATGTGTCTCTATCTTCTGTATTGCTCTTTACTCTTACATCCCCCTTGTTTCTGGGAATCGAAAAGCACCAAGTGAATACCTTCTACATCTACATATATACTCCGCTAGCCACCAAGCGGTATGTGGCGGAGGGCACAATTCGCACCAAAGGGTAAGAACTCCCATAGCGTAATATTACAGAAAACTAAAAACCCCGGGTAGTAGTAAAAATCTACTAATCATAAAAATAACTGTGAGGAGATGGAGATAAGGATTACAAAAGGAATAACATTTACATAAATGATGTTTTTCTATTACTGATTTATGTGAAAGAAAATATAATTAGTGACAATTTATAAGTAATCTGATATTAGTGATCAGGGTGCTCTCCTTCCATATTCTGTTTCACACTAGTGACAGCAACTTTGTGGATCCGAAATCAAATGGATACTGTGCCGGGGTATTTTCCGTTTTGCCATCTGTGCAGTAGGTTAGGTCCTCGAAATGCAGTCTTCCTTTCTAACTCAGCATTGGATTTTAATACAAACTATCGGTTTCCTTGACTAAGTCCCCTGCATTCTGTTTATTCCTTCTTATCGTGGTACCGAGCCTTTTAGTTATGTTTCTCTATTGTGCGCAGTACCACTCTGTCCTAGTCACGCCCTAGCTGATCGGCAGCCTCTATTTTGTCTGTCTCCGGGATAGTTGCAGCTATTGCGTTACAGACTGTGGTGCTCCATTGCTGCTGTCTCCTTCCTCCCGCGAAGAATTCGCTAATTGTACGTTCCAGTAGCGTTCGGTTAGCTGTACCTATCGTTTCACAATCGCAGATCGGTTGCTCTGCACTTTTAATTTCATGTAAATATACGGGGTACGTAGCAAGTCCTGCCAAACAGTGAACAAGATAGCGGTTGAACCATTTAGAGTCTCTCTCTGAGAATCAGTGGCAAAGGACTTTCAAATCTCTTGCCATGAGTACAATGAACGCCTTCTGACGGGGATGCTCTACACTACCAAAATTTCTTCATTTTCAGTAGCTGGCTGCAATTTCCTTGATTTACAGATCAACAGGAGAATCCATAATGCACAACAACATGGTATTCCATTTGAAATAATACCCTGTACAGTCACATCAATGTGCCCACCTGTCAAAAGCCTGAATAACCACCTTTTGCAGCGCGAGAGGTGGAGGAAGAGAGTCGATGAGGTTCTGGAAGGTGCCGACAGGGATCTGGAGTCATACCGACTCCAGTGCGGTGGCCAGCTGCGCTATGTTTCTCGGCTTAGGACTCATGGCGCTAACAGCTGGATCGACGATTCTCGATTGGGTGTAAATACTGGGTGTTCGGTGCCCAAGGTAGTACGGTAACCTCATTATCATACTCCTGGAACCACGCAGGTACACTGCGAGCTGTGTGACACGTTGCATTGCCCTGCTAGTAGGTGCCGTCGTGCCGAGAAAAAACAAACTGCATGCAGAGGTGGACGTCGTCCCCAGGGACAGATGCACATATTTGCGTTGATCCACTGTGTCTTCCATAGTAACGAGGTCGCCCAGGGAATGCCGCGAAAACGTTCCCCATACCATAAAGCTCCCTCCTGGATGCAGGGCATTTGCTGTCAGAGGTTTCACGTCGTAAACATGTACAGATAGTGTTGAGGATCAGTGGACAAAGTTCAAAACCATCGTACAATAGACACTGGATGAGTATGTGCCAAGCAAGATCGTAAGAGATGGAAAGGTACAACAACCGAGTTAGAAAACTGCTGCGGAAGCAAAGGGAACTTCACAGCAAACATAAACATAACCAAAGCCCTGCAGACAAACAAAAATTACGCGAAGCGAAATGTAATGTGAGGAGGGCTATGCGAGAGGCGTTCAATGAATTCGAAAGTAAAGTTCTATATAATGACTTGGCAGAAAGTCCTAGGAAATTTTGGTCTTATGTCAAAGCGGTAGGTGGATCAAAATAAAATGTCCAGACACTCTGTGACCAAAATGGTACTGAGGATGACAGACTAAACGCCGAAATACTAAATGTCTTTTTCCAAAGCTGTTTCACAGAAGAAGACTGCACTGTTGTTCCCTCTCTAGATTGTCGCACAGATGACAAAATAGTAGATATCGAAATAGACGACAGAGGGATAGAAAAACAATTACAATCACTCAAAAGAGGAAAGGCCTCTGGACCTGATGGGATACCAGTTCGATTTTACACAGGGTACGCCCCCCTTCTTGCAGCGGTGTACCGTGGGACTCTAGAAGAGCGTAGCGTTCCAAAGGATTGGAAAAGGGCACATGTCATCTCCGTCTTCAAAAAGGGACGTCGAACAGATGTGCAGAACTATAGACCTATATCTCTAACGTCGATAAGTTGTAGAACTTTGCAACACGTATTATGTTCGAGAGTAATGACTTTTCTACTCTGTAGGAATCAGCATGGGTTTCGAAAAAGACGATCGTGTGAAACCCAGCTCGTGCTATTCGTCCACGAGACTCAGAGGGCCATAGACGCGGGTTCCCAGGTAGATGCCGTGTTTCTTGACTTCCACAAGGCGTTCGATACAGTTCCCCACAGTCGTTTAATGAACAAAGTAAGAGCATATGGACTATCAGACCAATTGTGTGATTGGATTGAAGAGTTCCTAGATAACAGAACGCAGCATGTCATTCTCAATGGAGAGAAGTAAGAGTGATTTCAGGTGTGCCGCAGGGGAGTGTCGTAGGACCGTTGCTATTCACAATATACATAAATGACCTTGTGGATAACATCGAAAGATCACTGAGGCTTTTTGCGGATGATGCTGTGGTATATCGAGAGGTTGTAACAATGGAAAATTGTACTGAAATGCAGGAGGATCTGCAACGAATTGACGCTTGGAGCAGGGAATGGCAATTGAATTTCAATGTAGACAAATGTAATGTGCTGCGAATACATAGAAAGAAAGATCCTATATCATTTAGCTAAAATATAGCAGGTCAGCAACTGGAAGCAGTTAGTCCATAAATTATCTGGGAGTAGGCATTAGGAGTGATTTAAAATGGAATGATCATATAAAGTTGATCGTCGGTAGAGCAGATGCCAGACTGAGAGGCATTGGAAGAATCCTAAGAAATGCAATCCGAAAACAAAGGCAGTAGGTCACAGTACACTTGTTCGACCACTGCTTGAATATTGGTCACCAGTGTGGGATCCTTACCAGACAGGGTTGACAGAAGAGATAGAGAAGAGCCAACATACAGCAGCGCGTTTCGTTACAGGATCATTTAGTAATCGCGAAAGCGTTACGGAGATGATAGATAAACTCCAGTGGAAGACTCTGCAGGAGTGACGCTTAGTAGCTCGGTACGGGCTTTTGTTGAAGTTTCTAGAACATACCTAGTCAAGCAGTATATTGCTCCCTCCTACGTATATCTCACGATGAGACCATTAGGATAAAATCAGCGAGATTAGAGCCCACACAGAGGCACATCGACAATCTTTGTTTCCACGAACAACACGAGACTGGAATAGAAGGGAGAACCGATAGAGGCACTCAAAGTACCCTCCGCCACACACCGTCAGGTGGCTTGCATATTATGGATGTAGATGTAGATAAACGCCAATGGCCATCTGCCCGATGGAGCATAAAACGTGATTCATCTGAAAAGGCCACCTCTCGCCACACAGCGGACGTCGAGTTGCAGTACTGGCGTGCAGATTCCGGCCTCCGTCGCCGATGAACAGCAGTCAGCGTGGGTGGATGAACTATACGCAGCAACGTTTACTGGTCGGTCGTTACGAAGACATTGCTGGTAGCGCCTTGGTTCACCTGGGCGGTCATATCTATTCGCCGTACACATCTCTGCAGCTATCGTTCATGCCTGTCATCAATACGATATTGCAGTGCATGTGTTGTTCAGAATTACGGTGCAATGTTCCTTCGGACATGCATTTATGCCCGAAACAATATCGCATCGTAATTCTGAACAACATAGGCACTGCAGTATCGTATTTATTCGCCGACGCCAGGCAAGCGACTTTAAGTTTAATCGTCTCTCCTGCATAGTAACACACATAATGAATGTAGGAGTGCAGGTTGTAGTCACATGGTCTGAGACATATGAAGGTTTGTGTCTTGCCGTGTAGCACGCTCAAATAGCCTAATGCTAAGGCCACCGCTCGCGATAAGCGGGTAATTCGGTCTCAAATTCCGGTCCGGCACAAATTTTCATTCTACTCATTCCATTACACGGCTGATGGTTGTCCATATTCGCAACTGCGAATACATTTCATGGCTGCCATCTATGGCTCATGCTGCACCACAGTCGCCTCGTCGCTTGGTTTGGGTAGCGCTATTTTGCCATGTACAGTGTACTTTGTCCACGGTGCAAGCGAACTGTTTACAAATCCAACCGTATGGAAAATGCTTCCGCCCTTGCCAATGATCGTGTTCTTTTGGACGTCAGATAAATGCTTCCGCATTAGGACAACGATTGCACTGTTCTTCGCGTCTGTCCGACACGCTTTAGACAGGGTGTATCATAATTAATGACGTAAACGCATACAGTTGAAAGTACACGATACTAGAAGCAAAAAAATCCCAGTAAACATAGGGTCGAAAATGCATACATTAAGAGCTACGAGCAATTTTTCATCTACGATACTGTGAAACAAATCTCCTCTAGTACAAACTCTTCGCTTTCCGGCCGGCCGGAGTGGCCGTGTGGTTCTGGGCGCTACAGTCTGGAGCCGAGCGACCGCTACGGTCGCAGGTTCGAATCCTGCCTCGGGCATGGATGTGTGTGATGTCCTTAGGTTAGTTAGGTTTAATTAGTTCCAAGTTCCAGGCGACTGATGACCTCAGGTGTTAAGTCGCATAGTACTCAGAGCCATTTGAACCATTCTTCGCTTTCCATATTTTGGGAAATGGTAATGTCGACCAAAACAAGAAAAAAAGGTCTGCTCTAAAATGCATAGCTTAAGAGCTATGAACACGTGCTCATCTTCGCTACTTGGAAACACAACTCTTCTAATGAACAACTGCTCATAACTTTTAAGGTACGCATTACAGAGCAAATGTTTACTGGACATTTTTTCTACTTTTGGTCCTTAGTACTACTTCCCAAAATGTGGAAAGCAAAGAGCTTGCAGTACAAGAGATTTGTTTCATCAAAGTATCGAAAAATTGCTAATAGCTCTCAAGAAATGCATTTTCGACCCTAAATTTACCGACACTTTTTTGCTTTTAGTATCGTGCGCTTTCAACTGTATGCGTTTACGCCATTGATTATGATACACCCTGTATACTCTCCACAGCTAGTGCTACCAACTACTGTCTGTGAGTATTTATTCCACACTGATGTTCAACTTAATTGGTGGTCTCGGTAATGTGGTTGGATCACATAAAGCAGAGTAGTGTGTTGGCACTCGAATCCGGTCATCAAAAGGCCTATCCGATTAGCACTTCCTTCTCTCAAAAATTGAGAGATATTCGCACTATTAATGATTTTCTCTGGTTTACTTATACGTCACCTGTCAAATATAACATTCTTTGAAGGATCTATCATAGTGTACTTTCGGGCGTCGATTCTATTTCCTGCACAATATTCCACGACCGACGCAGGTAATGATTGCGTATGAGAGATCACCTCACAGCACCTGAAGAAAATGACTGGATTGGCTTTTGAAATAGTGTGCACAAAATGCATGCATCTCGGTTAAATACTAGAAAGTCCATCATGAAGCAGTAACACCGAAAAAACCTGAAAGATCACACTTTTTAAAGATCTGTTATAGTGGACTATCGAGACCTGTATAATATGAAATTAAAATGACCACATGCATTAATTTTTGTACATTGAACCATGAAGTTCGAAATCTCAGTTTTATTTGTAACTAGCTGACCCGGCGAACTCTGTTCCGCCTTAAAGCCAATAAATAATCAGATTTTGGATGTTAAGTTCAATTTTTTATTAGGACAAATAAAAATTAAGTATTTTAATGATTCTTTATGTTTTTTGGTGCATAGCTTCCACTCTTCAATTCAGTACCTTGTGTTACACGACATTTTTTGTTTTATTATCAGGCGCAAGAACAAACAACGCATATCGTCTTCCGACCCGTGAACATGCCACATATAATTGACCATTTGAAAAATATGGATATTCCAGATTTAAACCACAAACTTTCAAGGATTGGCCTTGTGATTTGTTAATGGTCATGGCGAATGCAAGACGTATCGGAAATTGAAGTCTTTTAAACTCAAACGGCACATCGGTTGGGACCATCGGGATCCTCTGAATGAGAACTTCCTCACCCTCGAATTTTCCTTTGAGTATCGTCGCGTAAATAACATTGGTCATCAATTTACTTACCTCAAAACGTTTACCGTTGCACAGTTTTGGTTGGTTTATGTTTCGAAGCATGATTACTACGGAGCCAACTTTTAGGCGTAAATTGTGCGGTGGTATGTCAGGCACATCCTAAGAGTTTAACAATTCAATTGGATGGTTGGTGGCTTCATCTTCATTTGTTACACAGTCAATAGATTTGAATGAATGCATTTTACCAATGATCTCATTCTGAATTACGTAGTTTAGGCCATCTACATCTTTATTCATAGCCGCTAAAATTGCTCGCTCACTCAACCATTCATTATTTTTGTAGTTAGTAATGATGTTTGGCAATACTTTGTTGATAAGTTCGTCTTTCGATGAGACAAAGTTACAGAAATTATGAGGAAATGAAATCAATCCGCTCGATTCTTCGACAGGTACTCGACCATTACCGATAGTCAGCAATTGCTCAAAGAAATCTTCAGCAGATGTATCATTAAGCAATGCAACTCTCATGTTTGTTGTCAGTTAAAGTTTCTTCACAAAGCGTCATAGATTCGATGACTTGAGGCAAGCATTTATTTCATCTGCAGCCATTGATCTTGGAACTACTGGCAGTGTTTGGCGGAATTCGCCAGACAGTAAAATCATTGCTCCTCCAAAACATCTCGAGTCATTGCGTAGATCTTTCAATGTTCGGTTAAGTGCCTCTAATGCACGTTTATGAGCCGTTGTGCATTCGTCCCAGATCTTGGATGCTGATAAAACTTCGGCCACTGCTGAGTTTTTTGTAATATTACATGTTGGTTATTCAATAGCTTGAAGATTTAACGGTAATTTTAATGCTGACTGAGCCGTACAGCATCTTTCTAACAATGTGTCTGCTATTCCGGAAGAACCAACTGCAACCGCAATGTTGGATCTCGCACGAACAGTGGCTAAAACTACTGACATGAGGAATGTCTTGCCAGTTCCACCAGGGGCATCCAGGAAATATAAACCACTATTTCCATCATCAATTGCCTTCATTAATGTATCATAAACTTCCTTTTGTTGGGGGTTCAACAGGGGTACATTCGTTTGAACTACTAAATCTAATTTGCGTTTTGTTATTCCACGCCAGATGCGTTTCTGTTATACTACGTTTTATAGCGGTCGAACGGGATAAAAAGTATCCTATGCCCGTCTCCTGGTTCTAAGCTACCTCTCCACCAATTTTCAGCCAAATCGGTCCAGCCGTTCTTCAGTTATAAATAGTGTAACTAACACGACTTTCTCTTATATATATATAGATTAAGTATTCATTACACATTTCTGAACGCACGCGTAATATTTTTCAATCTTTTTTAAAAAAATACACTTAATAGTTTATTCATCCATTTTAAATAGTTTATGAACGCATGCATAAATGTTGATCATTACTTACAGATTTTGACAAAAAAATTTGACAGCTCCGAAACTAAAGAACTTTTAGGGAAAATAACGCATTTTTCAAGTATTCGTCATTTTTCATTACTTTTAAGATGTATTCTGCTATTCGGGGCGGAGTCAAATCCAACAAATCGAAAACCATGAAAATTTTTATTCGTCAATTTTTCATTATTTTTAAGATGTATTCTGCTATTCGGGGCGGAGACAAATCCAACAAATCAAAAACCATGAAAATTGGTCCAGCAGATCTCGAGTTATAAGTGTTGTAACAAACCCGACTTTGTTTTTTATATATATAGATTAACGGTACAAAATTTTATTTTCCAGTCTTCCTGTGAATGCAGTCGGCAAATTCACCGGCAACCGCATGGATACCGAAGTGGACGGCATTTGTAAGTAGGAATTAATTTATGTGAACATATCGGGTCTATGGCACTCCCAAAATTTCATACATGTCAAAAATACCGTTTCTGACAAGCAAACACCTTTCATCTGTGCACGCTTATTCCTCGACCGGGGTTAAGGAAATAATAACATCCACAAAAGCAGTACATATACTCCCTCTTTCACAGTCTGCATTCAGCATTTGCCCAATGACGGCAGCCTATTGACAACGTAACGATTTTACCCAGCAACTATATTTCTCTGTAAAAGTACGGGAATAATACTCATTTATAAGTATGGCTTTCGTTAGTGTCCAGCCATCCGGCAGTAACTGTAACTCGAAGAATGTAATATAAGGATTGAAACTTCGAGCACTGAAGAAATTTGAAGAAGAACGTAAGGCGATCTAAAGATAGTGAAGGTTTTTCATCAATGACAACACCGGCGAAATCATGCAGACTTAAATATATACCTATATTGCTTAGTAGTGGTTAACAGAACTTCCGTCAGAAGGAACAGCAGACGCTCGTGTTTACTAGCTGATCGCTTGCACTGTGCAATCGGAAACGGCGTAGCATTGGAGCGTTTGATTGTATATAATTGATCTACTATGGGAAAGTGGCAAGAGATTTCGGTTCCACCTCGTATTGCCAACTAGATACCATTTATTTACATAGTAACTAAATACATTGATTATTATCGAAGTGTGCAACGGCCTTGCCGCAGTGGCTACACCGGTTCCCGTGAGATCATCGAAGTAAAGCGCTGTCGGGTGTGGTCGGCACTTGAATGAGTGACCATCCAGGCCGCCATGCGCTGTTGCCATTTTCCGGGGTACCCTCAGCCTCGTGATGCCAATTGAGGAGCTACTCGACCGAACAGTAGCGGCTTCGGTCAAGAATACCATCATAACGACCGGGAGAGCGGTGTGCTGACCCTACGCCCCTCCTATCCGCATCCTCCACCGAGGATGACACGGCGGTCGGATGGTCCTGGTAGGCCACTCGTGGCCTCAAGATGGAAGACAGACTGATTTATTATCAAAGTAGTGTTGAAAGTTATGAGCAGAGTACACATTGCATACATGGGTGTGATTAACACCATTATAAGTTTTCTGATGATGGGTTAGCAATCAAGCACTGATCGAGGAACGAATATTTGGCATGCAGTTTCACCATGTTTGCTTGTTCAGTCTTCCATTTATCAAACACGGTGTAGATGAAATATCCTTGCCGTTTAAAAATTAAAACAAGGTGTTTTTTCGTGTACTAACAATGAAACACCACCAACTTGACCTCATATTTTACGGAGCAAAAAGCATACTCGTAACATATCAGCCCAAGCAGCCGATCCCGCGTGAAAATTTCGGCCAAAAGTATAATAGTACAGCCGATCCCGCGTGAAAATTTGGGCCAGAAGTATAATAGTACGCAGTTGCGACATTTTGAAAGTACTGTTGTTTTAACTTTGGCGCGCACCAGTTTTTTGTCGCTCGCTCCAGCCCACTGCAGCCGCCTTACGCCTGAACACGAAACACCATACATGCAATGGAGAGACAATCAGAGCCTTCTTATTCGTCGAATGTTGAAGGCAAGGAAACTGGAGTTAGAAGGTAGACACACCTGCCCAACTTATTTTGAAATCTTGTTCGAGAACATGCTATTCTAAGCGAAGAACAGCGATCAATATGATAACGTAATACGTCAGCCTCAAGCATATTTGTCTATCGATATTCTGTAGCTACGCCTCAGAATCGGAACGAATACCCCTAAGCAACTAAGAAATTATTATGTAATGAAGTTAATGGCCTCCGATCTGCAATTCAATCATGCCAACCATGTTGGAGAGTAGCGCATCTCCTGTAAATATAAATGAAAAATTCGCTTTTAACAGCGTCAGCTTTAAAAACAAATGAAGCACAAGCACTACATCAATGCTGAAATTTAAATAGCGCGACGCTGCTCCTTTAATGGCTAATTCGTTTCACTCATTTACTCCGTATTTGTAAATCGCTACATAGAAATGTTCAGAGCAAAGGAATTCCTACACAACCTACAGGTTAGAAACCGCGCACTTTGACACCGTCAGCAAAGCGTATAGCCAATATCAAAACTGTAATTCACAAACCTCTTATACACTCCATTGTGCAGTTCTTGAGCTAGGGCATTTGGCGGCTATATTGAGGAGGAGCGAGTGACGAACAACCAATGCGTGCGGAAAGTTCAACAGCTGTATTTTCAGAATGTAGTAACTGCCCAATTTTCGCATGGGATCGATTACTGGGGTTGATACCTTGTACGTGTGCTGTCTTCTGCTTTAACTATGAGGCCATATTGGTGATGTCTCCTCATGAGAGGTAATTCCAGTCAACCTGTACTCTCCACTTGTTTTATGTTGCAGGGAACCTCCCGTTGAGCGGCCCGCATAACGTCGTCTACACTGACGACGAGATCTTCATTGAACACCTCTGTGTGTCGGGAATCGGTAAGTTTGAGTTGCCGGCTGAAGTCTCACACGTAGCACCGTGATAATGGCAAGTGAGGGAGGGGGGGGGGGATGTTAGTGCTCTCTGCCTCTGTACCGTTCCCTGAGCCACAAGTGCCTTCCACGAGGTGCAGAATGGGTGATTGACATATTAACTGCCACGTGACCACCGCAACTTCTGACCTCGACTCCTTAGCGAACACGGGCACTTGATACAGTAGTGCTCTGCGGACGTGCCAGCTACAATCGTTTCATCTCCGACAAGCGCTCCCGATTTCACAACATGGACACCGAACAGAGTCCACACCCCTAAAATGAATCACTAGTGAAAATGAATGTAACTCCATCTTGCATTCAGGAGCGTGGGACAGCGTCTGGTCTAACAACACTATACCGACAGCCGTTACTTTTATATTGTTTTATTGGGCAATCAGTTTCGAGTTTCCAGTCACGTCGTCTTCACATGTGTGAAGACCACAAATGCTTACAATTATGTACATAATTTGTGTCAATATTTTGCAACCGTGACTTATTAATTTGATAATCTAGTAATATTCACACCTGTTAGCAACTATTTTCATAGAACTACTTTCATAGCATCTAGAATACCTTTCTACAATGTTTATTGCTGCAATATCTACATTTGCATCTAAATCTACACCCTTACTCCGCAGTTGCGTGGCGTAGGATACCCTGTAACACTACTAGCCATACTCTTTCGTGTTCCACTCCAAAGAAGACCGAGGGAAAACCGACTCCCCATATGACTCAGTAAGAGGCTTAATTTCTAGAACTTTTGCCTTCGTGGCAACAGTACAACCATTCTGCAGTCAGCTTCAGATGGCGGTTCGCTAAATTTCTGCAAAAGTGTTCCTCGAAAAGAACGTCGCATACCCTCTACGGATTCCCATTTGAACTCACGAAGCATCTCCGTAATACTTGCTTGTTGTTCGAACCTACCGATAACAGATCTAGCAGCCTTCCTCCGAACTGAGATGATGTCTTCGTTTAACCCAACCTATTGCCCATTCCAAACACTCGAGCAGTACTCAAGAAAAGGTCGAACCAGAGTCATATATGCGGGCTTCTTCACAGATGAACCGCACATTTCTAAAATTCTCCCAATAAACCGAAGTTGATCATTCACTTTCACTACGAAAATCCTCACATGCTCGTTTCATTTCATATCGCTTTACAACCTTACTCCCACTTATTTAAGCTTCGACACCTTCACGCACACCACAGCACCAGTAGCAAACAACCGCAGATTTCTGCCCACCTTGTTCACCAGGTCATTTATGTACACAGAAAATAATAGCGGCCCTATCACACTTCCCTGGGGCACGCCAGACGGTACCCTTGTCTCTGATGAACACTCTCGTTCACGGACAACACAATTGGTTCCGTAATTTAACAAGTCTTCTAGCGACTCGCATATCTGGGAACCTATTCCATATCGCTGTGTCTTCGTTAACAGTCCTCAGTGCGGCCCCGCGTCAAATACTTTTCCGAAAACTAGAAATATGGAATCTCCTGTTCCCCTTCATCCGGAGTTCAAAGTTGTGAGAAAATAGCTAGCTGTGTTTGACGCTAGGGATGCCTTCTAAAATCGGCTCTAGGAAATTGATTATATTCGAACTGAGAATATGCTCAAGAATTCTGCAGTAAACCGATGATAAGGATATTGGCCTGTGACTTTGTGGTTCCGTTCATTCACCCTTCTTATAAACAGTAGTCACCAGCGCTTTTTTCCAGTCGCTTGGGACTTCACGCTGGACGAGAGATTCGCGATAAATACAAGCTACGTAAGGCACCAGTGCCGTGTAATTCTCTTTGTAAAACCGAAATGTGATACCATCCGGACCTGGCGGCGTATTTGTTTTCAACTCTTTCAGTAGTTCCTCTTGACACCCTCGCAAAAAATATTATGGTTAACACATAAAATGAAGAGACAACAATAATTCCTTAAGGCCAAGAAAGTTCGCCAATTAATTGGGCGTAACACAAGATACACTCTTTCTAAGCCACTATTCAATCTCTATATCGAACATGCAAAGAGAGAAAGAAAAGACACATGAGGAAGTGGGACTGAAATTCTGGGTTCACCTAAGTCAATGATGAGATTTGCTGCTGACATTCCTATCCTTTTCAAAGAGGCAAAAAATCACAGGACCTATTGATTTCTATGAACAGTCTGCCGAGCACCGCATTAATTACAGAAGGCATTCCTTGCTAAAGTAAAGCAGCTGTTATTACAGGTCTCAATTTAAGGAAATTTTTGAGAACGTACGTCTGGAGCACAGCGTAGCACGGAAGTCTTCTATAGACTTTGGGAAAACCGGACAAGAAGAGAACTGAATCATTTAAGTAATGATATTTCAGGACGACGCTGAAAACAAAAATAGAGACGTGGAATGAGCTGGCGAGTCAAGAGAGGTTGCGGAACACTAACTAGATGAAGGGACTGGATGACAGTGCATGTGTTAAGGAGACCAGTGAATTACGTTTATGGTACCAGAAAGACAGAAAAAATTATAAGATAAGACATTTATTGGAATAAAAAAAAATTTGAGGTCGTTTAATGTACACTACTGGCCATTAAAATTACTACGCCTAGAAGAAATGCAGATGATAAACGAGTATTCATTGGACAAATATACTATACTAGAACTGGCATGTGATTACATTATCACACAATTTGGCCGCATAGATCCTGAGAAATCAGTACCCAGAACAAGCACCTCTGGTTGTAATAACGGCCTTGATACGCCTGGGCATTGAGTCAAACAGAGCTTGGATGGCGTGTACAGGTACAGCTGCCCATGCAGCTTCAACACGATACCACAGTTCATCAAGAGTAGTGACTGGCGTATTGTGACGAGCCAGTTGCTCCCCCACCACTGACCACACGTTTTCGCCGGCCGGTGTGGCCGTGCGGTTCTAGACGCTACAGTCTGGAACCGCGTGACCGCTACGGTCGCAGGTTCGAATCCTGCCTCGGGCATGGATGTGTGTGATGTCCTTAGGTTAGTTAGGTTTAAGTAGTTCTAAGTTCTAGGGGACTGATGCCCACAGATGTTAAGTCCTATAGTGCTCAGAGCCATTTGAACCATACGTTTTCAATTGGTGAGAGATCTGGAGAATGTGCTGACTAGGGCAGCAGTCAAACATTTTCTGTATCCAGAAAGGCCCCTACAGGACCTGCAACATGCGGTCGTGCATTATCCTGCTGAAATGTAGGGTTTTGCAGGGATCAAATGAAGGGTAGGGCCACGGGTCGTAACACATCTGAAACGTAACTTCCACTATTCAAAGTGCTGTCAGTGCGAACAAGAAGTGACCGAGACGTCTAACCAATGGCACCCATGCCATCACGCAGGGTAATACGCCAGTATGGCGATGACGAATACGTGCTTCCATTGTGGGTTCACCGCAATTACGCCAAACACGTATGCGACCATCATGATGCTGTAAACAGAACCTGGATTCATCCGAAAAAATGACGTGCACCCTGGTTCGTCGTTGAGTACACCAACGCAGGCGCTCCTGTCTGTGATGCAGCGTCAGGGGTAACCGCAGCCATGGTCTCAAAGCTGATAGTCCATGCTGCCGCAAACATCGTCGAACTGTTCGTGCAGATGGTTGTTGTCTTGCAAACGTCCCCATCTGTTTACTCAGGGATCGAGACATGGCTGCACGATCCGTTACAGCCATGCAGATAAGATGCCTGTCATCTCGACTGCTAGTGTTACGAGGCCGTTGGGATCCAGCACGGCGTTCCGTATTATCCTCCTGAACCCACTAATTCCATATTCTGCTAAGTCATTGGATCTCGACCAACGCGAGCAGCAATGTCGCGATACGATAAACCACAATCGCGGTAGGCTACAATCCAACCTTTATCAAAGTCGGAAACGTGATAATACGCATTTCTCCTCCTTACACGAGGCATCACAACAACGTTTCACCAGGCAACGCCGGTCAACTACTGTTTGTGTATGAGAAATCGGTTGGAAACATTCCTCATGTTTCCAGGTTGTAGGTTTCGCCACCGGCGCCAACATTGTGTGAATGCTGTGAAAAGCTATTCGTTTGCATACCACAGCATCTTCTTCCTGTCGGTTAAATTTCGCGTCTGTAGCTCATCGTCTTCAAGGTGTAGCAGTTTTAATGGCCAGTAGTGTAATTGGCGGGAAACATCAAACCAACCGAAGACTTGTGACTAAAAAAGACAAAATTTTAATGGCGGAAAAACTGATTGAGGTCAATTGATTCCCAGCATGATTTGTTAGAAGCAGTCCGCAGATTCAGGAATTCTGTCACGGAGATTTTTCAGAAGTGGGATGCTAGTATGAAGCAGAAACTTCAGACAAGAGGTAAACCACGTCATCACTGCGGTATTTTAAGGGATGAACTGGCGTACACCATCGAATTATAAGGCGAACTGAATCTGCTCTGTATTTTCTTGGTCGCTATGTTATGAGCAAAGCATTATTAATCAAGTCTAACAATTTTCAATTTACTGTATGTCTGAGTTTTTACTCTTTACTTCTCTGTCTCTGCTATTCACCTATGTGTGTTCCCTCCTTCTACAATCTTTCTCAGTAATTTTCTTCCCATTTCTACAGAGTCTGATGGCCACTCTCTTTCTTTTTGCTAATCCTCGGCAGTAGATGGTGATGATGGAAATAACAATCGCTAATGGACATAGGCCCTTCTTTCTGCTAATAAAAGTAATTTTGCTTCACCACTGCTTACAGCAGCTAAGACTGTAACTTTGGCTTTGTATTTAATCTTTACAACTTTGATGTCTCTAGTACTTAATAACGGGGTTAAATCTCTAAAATATCCTTATCAGCAGTTCTAGCAAATTTCCAAATTGCTGCACTATAATGGTGATATACAAATTCATTGATCCTATGTCCATCCCCAAACTTCATTACTTCACCGCACTTTCTTCTCTTCTTGCGGTCCACTCCACTGTTCCGGCGGAGCAGAAATTCTATTCCGCTCTTCAGAATAATTTGCAAAATACGTAACCCTGTTGCGTACTTGGTAAATGCAGTCATAACCTTTTTTCAGTGTAAAATTATTTCTAACCTATGTAAGGACTATGCATCGTACTAAAGTACAAAGGAGGCGAACTATATAGTGTGCACTCTTCGTTAGGCGTGGAGACAACTACAAACTTCTATTACAACCACTGCTGTTGTGAAGTGTGGTTTTCTCAATGAACGGTTTATAATTTTTGTAATTTTTGAAACTCTCAAGAAAGAGTATTAATATCTACCTATGACTTTCGGAGCCTACGGATGTAAATAAATGTTCTGCTAAAAACAAATCTTTCTTACAGAGAATTCCTTTATTCTGACTACCGAAGAGACTCTCAGTGAGGAACTGGAGGCTAGGATCTGGGAAATCGTCGAGAATCATCCCGAGGTCAGCAAGTCGAAGTACGTGAAGACCGTCTGCTGATGTCCCTACGAGTGAAACCTACGAATATACTATTTGTGGCAAATAAATACTGATTTCGGCATAACCCTGTCTTTTATATTCACATAGCTTAGCCTCCCTTACCTTCTTCACCGTCACTATGTAAAATCTACGACTGAGACACTGGAACCGTATATTGGTCTATCTACAATGAAGCGCCAAAGAAACTGGTATAGGCATTCGTATTCAAATACAGAGATATGTAAACAGGCAGAATACGCGCTGCGGTCGGTAACGCCTATATAAGACAACGAGTGTTAGATCGGTTACTGCTGCTACAGTGGCAGATTTAGGTGAGTTTGAACGTGGTGTCATAGTCGGCGCACGAGCAATGGGACATAGCATCTCCGAGGTAGCGATGAAGTGGGGATTTTCCAGTATGACCATTTCACGAGTGTACCGTGAATATCAGGGATCCGGTAAAACATCAAATCTCCGACATCGCTGCGGCCGGAAAAAGAGGCTGCAAGAACGGGACCAACGACGACTGAAGAGACTCGTTCAAAATGACAGAAGTGCAACCCTTCCGCAAATTGCTGCAGATTTCAGTGCTGGGCCATCAACAAATGTCAGCTTGTGAACCATTCAACTAAACATTATCGATATGTGCTTTCTGAGCCCAAGACCCGCTTGTGTACCCTTGATGACTGCACGACACTAAACTTCAGGCCTCGCCTAGGCCCGTCAACACCGACATTGAATTGTTGATGACTGGAAACATGTTGACTGGTCAAACGAGTCTTGTTTCAGATTGAATCGAGCGGATGGACGTGTACGGGTATGGAGACAACCTCAAGAATCCATGGACCTCGCACGTCAGCAGGTGACTGTTCAAGCTGGTGGAAGCTCTGTAATAGTGTAGTTCGTGAGCAGTTGGAGTGATATGGGACCCGTGATACGTCTAAATACGACTCTGACAGGTGACCCGTACGTAAGCATCATGTCTGATCACCCGCATCCATTCATGTCCATTGTGCATTCCGACTGACTTGGGCAATTCCAACAGGACAATACGTTACTCCACAGATCAACAAATGCTACAGAGTGGCTCCAAGTACGCTCTTTTGAGTGTAAACACTTCCGCTGGACACCAAACTCCCCAAATATGAACATTATTGAGCATATCTGGGATGTCTTGCAACGTGCTGTCCAGAAGAGACCTTCATCCCCTCATACTCTTACGGGTTTATCGACAGCCCTGCAGGATTCACGGCGTAAATTCCCTCCAGCACTGCTTAAGACATTAGTCGAGTCCATGCCACGTCGTGTTGCGGTACTTCTGAGTGCTCCTTGGGGCGCTACACGATGTTAGGCAGGTGCACCAGTTTCTTTAGCTCTTCAGCGTACAATATTAATTTCCTGTCTTTGTCCACTAGTAGCTCAGAAGAAGAAGACCTTCTTCCGGTGATTGCTATCTCACTGAGCATCTCTGTTATTTTTTCGTATTCGCATTACTCAATAATTTCAAAAATGGATGGATATTTAGAAAGTCTGATGCCCATCAAATAACTGATTGTAAACTGTAAATAAGAGCATTACCTCATCAAGCCACTGAAATTCGGGATCCGAATAAACTTTCTTGCTGTTCCAGCTCATTGTAACGGCTCAGGAATTTTAATTTCAGTTATTCATTTGTCATCTCTTCGTAAATAAAGAATAAAAACACGGAAGACCAACGACTTTTTTTTCAAAATTCGATTGAAATTTGGGTGCCAGAAGGACTTCCGCTGATCCTGGAATTCAAATACGCCTAACGACTTTCCTCGAAGTCAGAATATCGCTGTAGCTCTCTTCTAACACTGTAAACTTACTGACATGTCAGGAAGTTTCAGCAGAGAGGAAAGTTCATTCTGGTTTCCGTGCATTTAACTAAAACGGAGAGGGTGATAGGTTCATCACTTTCATTAAGGAATTATCTTACAAATGAGTACAACCTATATTACTAACAAGGGAAGGACTGATGACCTTAGAAGTTAAGTCCCATAGTGCTAAGAGCCACTAACAAGGGAGACTCCCAATCGCTCCCTCCCATATTGTAAAATGGCGCAGTGTGTAGCCCGTCACAAACCGAATACAGATCAAGAACGAAAACAGGAAGAAGGTGTACCGAACTGTGAAAAAAACAAGCAAAATAGTCAATGGCGCAAGATCAAGATGTGCAGCATCGAGCAAACTGCGAGAACGTCGGCGTCGTTGCGGTGTATTTAGGATGTTCGACCGAGAATCTTGAGATCCGTGTTCAAATATTCCTCGTGCCCCACATTTCTTCACAAAATTATGAATTTTGTGTCATGTCAGTGACGTGTCTGATCTCCTTCTGTAGTCTTGGTAACTGTCATTCTATTGTTTTGTATTGTATTGAACTGGGGCCCTAGAAACGATGGAGAGCCTTAGGCCCCGCCATGGCCCTCAGTGGTACACAACATTACAACAGGCTATTTTAGTCCACTCATCCCACCGCCGCCCAACACAGAACCCAGGGTTATTGTGCGGTTTGGTCCCCTGTGGACCCCTCCGGGAACGTTGTAACCTCCTCACAGAAATTTTAAAGATATTATTTTAAATGCTAATCGACATTGAGCTAAGTGTAACCTCCCCACAGAAATTTTAAATGACAGAAATAATAAATGAATGGTAGTCAAGCGTAACCTCCCTGCATGAAATGTACTCACTATGACAATTAAATGTTTGACTCGCAATCTGACTCAACGTGCAAGCTTCCACAAAAATAATGAGAGACAATTTAATGCTAATGAAACTTCAGTCACAACGTAAATTCAATTAGACCGAAATATCAGTCTTTGGCCCTGTGCAAAAAAAATCAGAATTAATTTCTTACCTCATTGAAACTGCATGTCAAATTTCTGCTCTCATTGTTGGCCACGGCTTGGAGGAAATGCATCGCAAGTAATTTTTTTTTTTTTTTTTTGAAATTTAACTGAAACTTTTCTTTAAAGGAAATGGAAGGAAACCGTTCGTTCAATTAGTTCTTTTGTTAAAAAAATTGCTTTGAAATCAAAATTATTATTGGGGCACTTGTTGAAAATTAATTACAATAAATAAACTTTACATTATCTGATGTGCGCAATGCAGCTTGGTTACCTTAATTAACAATATACCTCATTCAGCATCTTGACCAGAGACCCATGTCGACGCCTGCGAGTGTGTCCCGCTCGCGACCGTACTCGACTACTAGTGCTAACAGACTGCCATTCGCAACTGAACTCGACTACTGCTACCGACAGAGTGCAACAGACAACTGCACTGCCGACAGACTACCGACAGACTACTGCTCGCAACACTCGCGCGGTCAAGCGCAGACTAGGAATGACAAATAGCTCTCTGGTCAGAGACTCTGCAATGCCTCGCCATCGCCGCCACACAACATACGTCTTTCAACGTCTCACACCATACGAGTGTAACCCCAAATGTTTGCGTGGTAGAGTAATTATGGTGTATGCGTACGTGGAGACAGTGTTTGCGCAGCAATCGCCGACATAGTGGAACTCAGGCCGAATAATGGGAACCGACCTGCATTCGCCGAGGCAGATGGGAAACCACCTTAAAAAACCATCCACAGACTGGCCGGCACACCGGATCTCAACACCAATGCGCCGGGCTGATTCGTGACGGACATCGGCTCTCCTTCCCGCTCGGAGGGCACTGCTTTAGACCGCACGGCTAACCGGGCTCGGTAACAGTCATACTATAGATTGCTTACAGAATACGAGTCATGTGGTACGTCCGTGATAAATAGTGAGAGCAAGCGAGGAGCTGTAACCTCCCCTTCACTTATCGACCTTAATGACAGTGAAAAATTAAACCGCGTGTACCTAATGGAAATTTGGGAAAAGCAATTGTCAACGAAGTTAATCTGTGTGTAAAGAGAGAGGAAGGGTTACATCTAAATGAAAGGAAAAATGCAGATGAAATTGTTGGAAATTAATTTTGAAAAATGGTAAAGTTAATAAAGAAAGTAAATGTGCGGTCGTTACGTTAACAATTAACTGGCGTTATTTAGATATTTGAGATATGGGGAAGATTACGGTCGTCAGTCCTATGGACAAATACTATAATAACTGAAAAAGAGAGGTTAATGTACATATATTTAGCGCTAAAAGCGTGGTAGCTGAAGTTTGACACGTGTTGTGTGAAAACCGAATGTTTGTCAGAAGTAATAAATTTCGGTACCCTCTGACTTAATTTAGCAAAAGAATTAATAAAACCTGAAAACTGAAAGTTAATTTAGAGACTGAAATTAATAGTGAAATGTGTTTCTGAAGCACTACAAAATCAAATAAAATAAGGTTAGTCTTTGGCTGCCTCAACAATCATCTCTAAAGAAACTTGAATCTATGCAATTGAGAAATAAGAGATTTCACTTTGAACTTGAATTAAGTGATTTTGAACAATTAACAACAGTAAAATTTAGTACGTACCAAGCTGAGCTGCAGTCACAGGTAAGCTAAAATATGGTAACAAAACTCGCACTCTTAATTTAACTGAACTTTGTAATTAAAGCAGTGAAATTGAATGATATTATTTTAATGCTGACGTTTGAATTTCAATGACGCTCGGGTTCATTTCGTAGAAGGAAGGGACGCTGCTTGGTAATGCAATTGGGACAATGAGCAACAAAGGTCCATGCAAAGTTGCAGTATTTTAGTGATGCTAATGGAATAGTTTGAAAAGCTGAGGTCTGTCATACAGTTCTAAAACCTTACGTGCTTTCAGTCTTCCCTGTTGGTTGATTGAGGGTTTGAAGTCGTCGGTCGAGGAGGTAGTGACAATCACTTATTGTCAGCCGTCGCTGTTGCAGAAGCTAGATGTTGGCGAGCCTTCTTTTCAACATGGTCACCAGGCGAAATGGGCTCTTCATGTGTGCCAGCTAATGTTTCCCGGCCGCGACACCGTGCCAGCAACTATCATAGCAAGTCGAGCGCAGTTACATGCTTCCAAACCCCGAAAGCGCGGCAACTCGTGGGAGCGTCACTCATCACATCTGCTCCACCGTCCTACTCCAGCCAGACTCTGCTCTGCCCGCGCTCCGCGCGGCAGAGCCAACACTACCAAAGATCCTAAACACTTTGGTTCTCCACACGACCTATCGATGTAATCGTTCGATAGCGTAGTTTTCTCTAGGCAAGACCCAGCGTAAAAATACAAATAATATTTACAAAACAAACAAATTATACATCGACATAAATGCATATATACATATATATATATATATATATATATATATATATATATATATATATATATATACAAATTCTAAAACAATTACAATATATAAAGATACAGAAATGTCATTTCTTCAGGTAACAAAATAAGGAAAAAATTTATACTACAATAGATGGAAATAGGAGGATACGGATTTCCGGTTTTACAAAGCCACATACAACTGTCACAGAAATGGAAATAACAAATAAACTGGTGTCAACTACAAAGGAATTCGAGAGTCAAAATTTGCGAAACGGAATGCAAGAGTCCTAACATGTGGTACTTGTGAAGAACAAATTTCACTTCCT
The DNA here is from genome assembly GCF_021461385.2 of Schistocerca piceifrons. Taxonomy (NCBI): domain Eukaryota; kingdom Metazoa; phylum Arthropoda; class Insecta; order Orthoptera; family Acrididae; genus Schistocerca; species Schistocerca piceifrons. Next base: position 535,361,599 of record NC_060144.1, on the reverse strand, counting down.
TACACCTCGCTGTTGCAGACGGACGTTACGGCAAGACACAAACACAAGTTTGAATACAACGAACAGACATGTCAATGTCCAGCCGGACAGTTCATAATTTAGCGAAACAAAAAAGTGGGGCACAAGTGAGATTTTAATATGGATCTGCTCTCTCGCAGGTGAACACCATGACCACACAATGGCGACGCCTTGGCTATTCAAATAGGCTACACTCGATTACATACATGTTGGGCTTGGACCGTTCACTGTTTGTTTTCTTCTTTTTTCACTGTTCAGTACCCCTACTTCCTGTTCTCATGCTTGATCTGTGTTCAGTTTTAAACGGGGCCAACTTACGATTAAATCTGAGGCGGAATCCGGAACCCCATACCACCTGCAATTTGCTTATTTGACGTCTTCCAGGAGCAACAAAAATTTGATTTTCACCATTTTGAGTATTCGACTGAATTAAAAAATGGTAAATGCTGCCATCATCTGCTAACTTAAATGTTTAATATTATCGTAAAAGTTTAACACAATAGTCAAATGCTACAGTTAGAAACTTTGCGTTTGTCTCGTGGGAGTGTAACTGATGCCGCGCAAAATATCCGGACTGTATTCATCCAGTATTTGCGAACCAGACCGCTGGCGACTTCCAACGAACTGTATACATAATTTCAAACCTTTACGTAACTTTTCTTCCTAACACGTCCCACAAAATGATGAAAGGGAAAACATTTATCTCTCAATAAATTTTCGCTGTTCGTACAGTAAACCGCAGCAACAGAAATAGCGTTTTAATTTATTACTTCCTTACAATTCGCTACATTGTTTTTTTTTCAGATAGTACCCGCATGTACCACTGAATGTACCAGTAAAATTATATCATTTTACGACACATAGTGCAGGAGATGTAACGTCGTAGACATTTAGTTGCGTGAAAGACTTGCTTTTGCTTAAATAGAGTGCAAAGTAACCAAACTACTTTCGTCCAGTGTTCTAAACGAGAGCACTTACTGACTTCCAGAAAAGTTTAAATATAATTTCCAATCTTTTCTAAACTTTTCCTAGTAAAGTATTTAACACATTGCCGGCCGGTGTAGCCGAGCGGTTCTAGGCGCTTCAATCTGGAACCGCACGACCGTTACGGTCGCAGGTTCGAATCCTGCCTCGGGCATGGATGTGTGTGATGTCCTTAGGTTAGTTAGGTTTAAGTAGTTCTAAGTTCTCGGGGATTGATAGCCTCAGATGTTCAGTGTTCAGAGCCATTTGACCCATTTGATTTAACACATTAACTCTTTTTTAAAGTATTCACACTTCTGAAGCTGTTTTATACGTTAGAGTTAGTCTCTTTAAAGACTCACGTATTTTTGATGCACTGCTATTTTACCACACAGCGCGCTATTGAGCATTTTCCAGTTCTCTCTTACCTTACACTGAAAGAGCAGGTGTGGTACTAATTATGGAACATCAACGCAAAGTCCGTAAGAGACATATCAAAATAAATGAACAAGGAATGATGAGTGAAATTTTGAGTCGATTTACTGACTGGTAAATTGCAGCTGGATTATAGTGTAGCTTAGTTAATACGAGAGCATGCTGATAAGTAATTCCTCCGAATTTTTATATTAAAGCTACGAAAGCTTTTTTTAAAAGAAAATTTGTGACCCATACATTTGTGATTTCCAAGATCAATGATTGTTAACATTTGTCACCTTTAGTCAAATGGTTCAAAAGGCTCTGCGCACTATGGGACTCAACTGCTGTGGTCATCAGTCCCCTAGAACTTAGAACTACTTAAACCTAACTAACCTAAGGACATCACACACATCCATGCCCGAGGCAGGATTCGAACCTGCGACCGTAGCAGCGGCGCGGCTCCGGACTGGAGCGCCTAGAACCGCACGGCCACCGCGGCCGGCGCACCTTTAGCCTTGTGTCGCTAGAGGGCTCCGAATTGCAGCGTGTAACATAGGGGTGAGCAACGCAACTACGTCTGTACATGAGAAACAGCGTGCTGTAAGCGAGTTTGGAATTTGAACAGTTCGTCCACCCACGGCGCACTTCTTCCTTTGGCATCAGAACGCCACACTACAAACGACCGCTGCGACTTCTGCAACCTTGGGTTCATTGTCATCGATCACCCGCCACGCAGTCCAGACTCGGCCCCATCCGATTTGCATCTGCATCCCTCCTTCGACGACTTCATTTCGACGGTGAGGAAGGGGTGCCTGCAGAGGTGAGGTTCTGACTCCGTCAACAAAGTGAAGCATTCTACAGTGACGGTATCAACAAACTGATCTCACGTTTGGAGAAATGTGTTAGTCGCCAGGGTTACTACACTCCTGGAAATGGAAAAAAGAACACATTGACACCGGTGTGTCAGACCCACCATACTTGCTCCGGACACTGCGAGAGGGCTGTACAAGCAATGATCACACGCACGGCACAGCGGACACACCAGGAACCGCGGTGTTGGCCGTCGAATGGCGCTAGCTGCGCAGCATTTGTGCACCGCCGCCGTCAGTGTCAGCCAGTTTGCTGTGGCATACGGAGCTCCATCGCTGTCTTTAACACTGGTAGCATGCCGCGACAGCGTGGACGTGAACCGTATGTGCAGTTGACGGACTTTGAGCGAGGGCGTATAGTGGGCATGCGGGAGGCCGGGTGGACGTACCGCCGAATTGCTCAACACGTGGGGCGTGAGGTCTCCACAGTACATCGATGTTGTCGCCAGTGGTCGGCGGAAGGTGCACGTGCCCGTCGACCTGGGACCGGACCGCAGCGACGCACGGATACACGCCAAGACCGTAGGATCCTACGCAGTGCCGTAGGGGACCGCACCGCCACTTCCCAGCAAATTAGGGACACTGTTGCTCCTGGGGTATCGGCGAGGACCATTCGCAACCGTCTCCATGAAGCTGGGCTACGGTCCCGGACACCGTTAGGCCGTCTTCCGCTCACGCCCCAACATCGTGCAGCCCGCCTCCAGTGGTGCCGCGACAGGCGTGAATGGAGGGACGAATGGAGACGTGCCGTCTTCAGCGATGAGAGTCGCTTCTGCCTTGGTGCCAATGATGGTCGTATGCGTGTTTGGCGCCGTGCAGGTGAGCGCCACAATCAGGACTGCATACGACCGAGGCACACAGGGCCAACACCCGGCATCATGGTGTGGGGAGCGATCTCCTACACTGGCCGTACACCACTGGTGATCGTCGAGGGGACACTGAATAGTGCACGGTACATCCAAACCGTCATCGAACCCATCGTTCTACCATTCCTAGACCGGCAAGGGAACTTGCTGTTCCAACAGGACAATGCACGTCCGCATGTATCCCGTGCCACCCAACGTGCTCTAGAAGGTGTAAGTCAACTACCCTGGCCAGCAAGATCTCCGGATCTGTCCCCCATTGAGCATGTTTGGGACTGGATGAAGCGTCGTCTCACGCGGTCTGCACGTCCAGCACGAACGCTGGTCCAACTGAGGCGCCAGGTGGAAATGGCATGGCAAGCCGTTCCACAGGACTACATCCAGCATCTCTACGATCGTCTCCATGGGAGAATAGCAGCCTGCATTGCTGCGAAAGGTGGATATACACTGTACTAGTGCCGACATTGTGCATGCTCTGTTGCCTGTGTCTATGTGCCTGTGGTTCTGTCAGTGTGATCATGTAATGTATCTGACCCCAGGAATGTGTCAATAAAGTTTCCCCTTCCTGGGACAATGAATTCACGGTGTTCTTATTTCAATTTCCAGGAGTGTATGTTGAGACATAAATATGTGGATATGAAGAATGAAGCTCTAGACTGTTAATAGCGTTCGTTTCATGTAATATCTTTAAAAGTTTTCACATAAAAATTTTGGCGTCCGTACTTTTCAGCATGCGCTTTTAGTATACCAAACAAAATTATCCAAAAACCACCGTCTGAATTTGTTAGTAAGAGCAAAGACTGAGACAAACACAGCAAGTACTATTCACGCAGTCCCATTTACGGTCGCACACATTTAGCCACGCTGCAGATGTCGGCTTGGGCTGTGTGAACAGTAAACTTCAATGTCGAATTATTTTGGGCTTGACTGTGGATAACAGCTGAAACAGGAAAATTGCGCAGGTCGCACCAGTGTTTAAGAAGGGTAGTAGGAGTAATCCATCGAACTACAGACCTATATCATTGACGTCGGTTTGCAGTAGGGTTTTCGAACATATACTGTATTCAGACATTATGAATCACCTCGAAGGGAACGATCTATTGATACGTAATCAGCATGGTTTCAGAAAACATCGTTCTTGTGCAACGCAGCTAGCTCTTTATTCGCACGAAGTAATGGCCGATATCGACTGGGGATCTCAAGTTGATTCCGTATTTCTAGATTTCCGGAAAGCTTCTGACACCGTTCCTCACAAGTGACTTCTAATCGAGCTGCGGGCCTATGGGGTATCGTCTCAGTTGTGCGACTGGATTCGTGATTTCTTGTCAGGAAGGTCGCAGTTCGTAGTAATAGACGGCAAATCATCGAGTACAACTGAAGTGATATCAGGTGTTCCCCAGGGCAGCGTCCTGGGACCTCTGCTGTTCCTGATCTATATAAATGACCTGGGTGACAATCTGAGCAGTTCTCTTAGGTTGTTCGCAGATGATGCTGTAATTTACCGTCTAGTAAGGTCATCCGAAGACCAGTATCAGTTGCAAAGCGATTTAGAAAAGATTGCTGTATGGTGTGGCAGGTGGCAGTTGACGCTAAATAACGAAAAGTGTGAGGTGATTCACATGAGTTCCAAAAGAAATCCATTGGAATTCGATTACTCGATAAATAGTACAATTCTCAAGGCTGTCAATTCAACTAAGTACCTGGGTGTTAAAATTACTAACAACTTCAGTTGGAAAGACCACATAGATAATATTGTGGGGAAGGCGAGCCAAAGGTTGCGTTTCATTGGCAGGACACTTAGAAGATGCAACAAGTCCGCTAAAGAGACAGCTTACACTACACTCGTTCGTCCTCTGTTAGAATATTGCTGCGCGGTGTGGGATCCTTACCAGGTGGGATTGACGGAGGACATCGAAAGGGTGCAAAAAAGGGCAGCTCGTTTTGTATTATCACGTAATAGGGGAGAGAGTGTGGCAGATATGATACGCGGGTTGGGATGGAAGTCATTAAAGCAAAGACGTTTTTAGTCGCGGCGAGATCTATTTACGAAATTTCAGTCACCAACTTTCTCTTCCGAATGCGAAAATATTTTGTTGAGCCCAACCTACATAGGTAGGAATGATCATCAAAATAAAATAAGAGAAATCAGAGCCCGAACAGAAAGGTTTAGGTGTTCGTATTTCCCGCGCGCTTTTAGGGAGTGGAATGGTAGAGAGGTAGTATGATTGTGGTTCGATGAACCCTCTGCCAAGCACTTAAATGTGAATTGCAGAGTAATCATGTAGATGTAGATGTAGATGTAGAAACAATAAAAAACGGCATTTTGTGCTCTATGTGCCATTATTGGATTCCACAATGAAACTATCAGAAAGTAAGCTTCATCTGTATATTTCCACTTATTCATATCATGGAGAAATAAAATTACAATAGAATTTTGCACTTAATTTCAAAATATCTACGCTCACTGCCATATTCACTGATTGAACCAAACAGAGATTTCTTAGCCATGTACCGTAACGATTCAGCTATGCAGAACCTACGTACACGCATTTTCATATTTTTGTTTTTATTTTCAGAATGATTTATCGTTAGTATCATTGATCTTGGTAATCACAAATGTGTAGTTCAAAAATTTTCGATACACTCGTAGGTAATATTTGTCATGAGAGCTTGTATATTAGCCGAGAACGAAGTTACCGACCATTTTGCTTCCAAACAACGTGTGCACAATCCTGATACAAAGATCTGAAATTTTAAAACTCACAAACCAGACTGACCCCCCCCCCCCCCCCCCCCCCTGATCGGTCGACTGTTGTGTCCGCCCCGGGTACTGCCTGCATTGAGATTGACCCCTCACCCGTGGATCACCGAGTGGGAGATCATTCCAAAGTCTGGTAGGCAGTGAAAGACTTTCGAAGGGGCCGATCGTAGGGCCTCCCCGGTTCGTTTGACGAAGAGGTTCCGGGCGTTATCTGTGGCTGACGAAGTTTCTAAGCGGAATGCAGTCGTCCACCCTGTTCCAGAGGAAGCTTCTCGGCCCGCTAGGTCTGGGCATTCACAGAGTGTTGGTTTGCTGGTAGTTGGCAGCTCCAATGTTAGGCGCGTAATGGGGTCCTTTAGAAACATGGCTGCCAAGGAGGGGAAGGAATCCAGTGTGCACTCCGTGTGCATACCGGGAGGAGTCATTCGGGATGTGGAAAGGGTGATTCCGGTTGCCATGAAGAGTATAAGGTGCAGCCAACTGAAGGTGGTGGCTCATGTGGATACCAGCAACGTGTGTCGCTTTGGGTCGGAGGAGATTGTCTCTGGTTTCAGACGGCTAGCGCAAATGGTAAAGACTGCCATTCTTGCTTGCTCACTATCTGCAGCATCGTCGATAGAACCGACTGTGGTCTTTTGGTGCAGAGCCGAGTGGAGTGTCTGAATCAGAGGCTCAGGCGGTTCTGTGACCATGTAGGCTGCAGATTTCTTGACTTGCGCCACCGGGTGGTGGGTTTCCAGGTTCCACTTAATAGGTCAGGAGTCCTCTACACACAGGAAGCGGCTACACGGATAGTGGGGGTTGTGTGGAAGGGACTGGGCGGTTTTTTAGGTTAGAGGGTCTCAGGAAACCACAGAAAGGGAGTCCGTCTATAAGGGGGCAGGTAAAAAAACCACTAAGGGAGCTGTAGCAACAATCAGTATCGTAGTTGTAATTTGACGTAGCTGTGTTGGGAAAGAACCAGAGCTCGAAGCCCTTATAGAAAGCACTGAAGCTCAAATAGTTACACGCACGGAAGTATGGCTAAAGCCGGAAATAAAGTTCAGCCGAAATTTTTTCAAATGGCCTAACAGTGCTCAGAAAGGATAGATTAAATACAGTTGGTGGTGGAGTATTTATTGCTGTCGGAAGTAGGTTACCTTGTGGTGAAATTGAAGTAGATGGTTCCTGCGAAATAGTGTGGGTAGAGGTTATACTTGACAATCGGACTAAACTATTAACTGGATCGTTTTACCGATCCCTCGACTCAGAAGATATAGTTGCTGAACAGTTCAAAGAAAACTTGAGTCTCACTTCAGATAGGTATCCCATTCATACAATTATAGTCGGTGGTGACTTCAATCTACCCTAGATATGCTGGAAAAATTATATGTTTAAAGCCGGCGGCAGGCATAAAATGTCATCCAAAATTGCACTGAATGCTACCTCAGAAAATTATTTTGAACAATTAGTTCATGAGTCACTCGAAGCGTAAATGGTTGCGAAATCATACTTGACCTCTTAGCGACAAATAATCCTGGACAGATAGGGACTGTCATGACGGATACAGGGATTAGCATCCACAAGGCAGTTGCTGCTAGGCTGAATACTGTAACACTCACAACCATCAAAAAGAAACGCAAAGTACATCTATATAGAAAACCTGATAAAAATGCTCTTAACGCCTTTTTAAGAGACAGTCTACACTCCTTCGGATCTGATCATGTAAGCGAAGAAAAGATGTGAAACGATTTCAAAGAGACAGTGTCGACGGAAATTGAGAGATACATACCACGTAAGTTAATAAGTGATGGTACTGATCACCCATGGTACACAAAACGGGTCAGATCGTTGTTGAAGAAGCAATGAAAAAAGCACGCCAAACTTAAAAGAACGCAAAATCCTCAAGATTATCAAAGTTTTGCAGAAGTTCGAAATATAGTGCGTGCTTCCATGAGAGATGCTTTTAGTAATTTCCATAACGAAACTATGTCTCGGAATCTGGCAGAAAACCCAAAGAGATTCTGGTCATACATAAAGCACACCAGTGGCGGGAGGCATTCAGTACCTTCACAATACGATAACAACGGTGAGGTCACTGATGACAGTGCCACCAAAGAAGACGAAGTAAATATTCCTGAATTCCAGTCGAGAACAACTGCCAAAATGAGAAACATAGAAGTAGGTAGCCTCGGAGTAGCAAATCAAATTAAATCACTTAATAAAGGCAAGGCCTCCAGTCCGGATGGTATACCAGTTAGGTTCCTTTCAGAGTATGTCGATACAAGAGCTCCATATTTAGCAACTACATATAACCGCTCTCTCATAGAAGGATCCGTAGATAAAGACTGGAAAATTGTTTAAGTCACACCAATTCCCAGAAAGTGAAACATGAGTAATCCGCTGAATTACAGGCCCATATCACTAACGTCGATTTTCAGTAGGGTTTTCGAACATTATGAAGTACCTCGAAGAAAACGATTTATTGACACATAGTCAGCAAGGATTCAAAAAATATCGTTATTGTGAAACACAACTAGCTCTTTATACTCACGCAGTAATGAGTGCTATCGACAGGGGATGTCAAATTGATTCCGAATTTTTAGACTTCCAGAAGGCTTTCGGCACCGTTACTCACAAGCGTCTTCTAACCAAACTGCGGGCCTGTGTAATATCGCCTCAGTTGTGCGACTAGATTCGTGATTTCTTGTCAGAAAAGTCGCAGTTCGTAGTAATAGACGGAAAGTCATCGAGTAAAACAGAAGTAATATTCGGCGTTCCCCAAGAATGTGTCATAAGCCCTCTATTATTACTGATCTTCGTTAAGGACATAGAAGGCAATCTGCGTAGCTCTCTTAGATTGTCTGCAGATTATGCTGTCATTTGCCGTCGTGTAAACTCATCAGTTGATCAAAACGACTTGCAAAATGATTTAGATATCTGTATGGCGCGAAAAGTGAGAATTGACCCTGAGTAAAGAAAAGTGTAAAGTTATTGATAAGAGTACTAAAAGAAATCAGCTAAATTTCGATTACGCGATAAGTCACACAAATCTGAAGGCTGTAAATTCGACTAAATACTTAGAGATTACGATTACTAATAACCTAAACTGATACGATCTCATAGATAATGTTGTGTATAGGGCAAACCAAAGATTTCGATTCATTGGCAGAACACTTAGAAGGTGCAACAGGTGTACTAAAGAGACTGCTTACTCCACGCTTGTCCGCCCTATCCTGGAGTATTGTTGTGCGGTATGGGATCCGCATCAGGTGGGGCTGACGGATGACATCGAAATAGTTCACAGTAGGGCAACTCGTTTTGTATTAGCGCGAAATAGGGGAGACGGTGCCGCAGACATGATACGTGAATTGGAGTGGCAATCATGAGAACAAAGACGGTTATCGATGCAAAGGGATCTTCTCGTGGAATTTCAATCACCAGTTTTCTCCTCCGATTGCAAAAACATTCTGCTGGCACCCACCTAAATACGGAGAAACGATCATCACGATAAAATAAGAGGAATCAGGGCTCCCACAGAAAATTTTAAGTGCTCGTTTCTCCCGCACGCCATTCGAGAGTGGAACGGTAGAGAGACAGCTTGAATATGGTTCATTGAACCCTCTGTCAGACACTTTATTGTGAATAGCAGAGTAATCACGCAGATGCAGATGTAGAAAATACATGTTTCCACGAGACACTACAAATGACTGCACATACACTTATTATTCAGCCATAATTACAAATTACACAGAGCAAATACACATACCTCTGCTCTCTAAGGAAGGACAAGAAGCAGAGAACACCAGAAGAGGAAGACTTTACTTTTGTTTTACAAAATGAATAACATGTAGATATAATCTTTGCTGGTTTCTGCTATACGCAGACTGTGAAGTATAAAACTGACTTGACGCATTCTAGTTAACAGCTGAGATAGCGTGGAGCTCCATTTTTTTATCCAGTCTTGGTGTGGCCTACCAGTGCTTTATGTGAAGACACAGAAGTTGACTTCGGTGACGAGTACTTGCTATTTGCTTCGACAAACAACGCCGTTCATAAACTGCCCAATTAGCGCGTGTTGCACACACCAGTCGGCCGCTGTGGCCGAGCGGTTATAGGCGCTTCAGTCCGGAACCGCACTGATGCTACGGTCGCAGGTTCGAATCCTGCCTCGGGCATGGATGTGTGTGATGTCCTTAGGTTAGTTAGATTTAAGTAGTTCTAAGTCTAGGGGACTGATGACCTCAGATGTTAAGTCCCATAGTGCTCAGAGCCATTTGACATTTGAACAATTTTTTTTTTCACACACAGCAGCCATTTACCAGCCATCGACTTTACTTTTAGTGGACTACTCTGAAATAAATTACCTGAGGTGGAATATAACAACAGAGATAATCAAAACCAAACAAGAAGGTTATTAGGTTGTAAAATTATAAAAACGCTCTAAGAATGGGATTTCTTGCCAGTTTGCAGCCATACTCGCTGACGATGGTCAACCAAAGTAGTGCACAAAGGTGATTCATCGCTGAACACAACGCGACGTCTTTCATCAACACTGCATGCTCCCAGGTCACGATACCATTTCAAAGGCAGCCGCCTGCGTAGTGGTGGGACGGTAATTCTCTCGTCCGGCTGCTGCTGATCTCAGGACGACACGGACCGTTGCAAGCAGTCAGTCACGTGTTCTCGGATGGCCGGTGCCCGTGTGCTGACGTTACGACGTCTTTGGCGCACGATAAGGCGATCCCCTTCCCTACCATCACGTTTCCTAGAAGTCCAGCATCTGGGCCACTGTCACACCCGAATGCTCCATAAATCTGGCTACTCCACGATTTGACCAGCCGGCCAAATGGAGAACCACAATGTTGCGCCTTTCTATGTCTACCATGTGGCAATGACGCTGCCTCCGAAGACTACGCGACATCTCTGGGTTCTTCATAGTGGTCACGTATTATCTGACACTGTTCATGCCCCTTATATTCCCTGCCAAACCTGCTGACAATACTAAACGCGAACAACACTAATGCACACTGGTGACAGTTGTATCTGTCACAGAGAATTTCAGCTCGGCTCACTGACCTACCTGCCAAAGTTGCGTAGCCTGCGCGAGGTTAAAATGAAATCTCACCATGTTTTCTGGGCGTTCTGCTTCTCAATTCCAGACAAATTGTTCAAACAAATAGCAAATCTGGTATGGTTATTATAGATCCAGCAGCATCGAATCATACAGGGCAACCGTTTATCATATTATTTGTCCTTAAAATTACATTTTTTTTTTTTTTTTTTTTTTTTTTTTTGTGGTTTGGAACTCATCATCGTTGATTAGCTACTGTGTTTACCAAATCTTTAAATATTTCCAATTAATGTCAAAATTCTTGAATTGAGTAAATTTGCTGTCTCGCCCTTATACAAAGTTCAAAATGGTTCAAATGGCTCTAGGCACTATGGGACTTAACATCAGAGGTCATCAATCCCCTAGATTTAGAACTACTTCAACCTAAGGACATCACACACATCCATGCGCGAGGCAGGATTCGAACCTGCGACGGTAACAGCCACGTGGTTCCGGACTGAAGCGCCTAGAACCTCTCGGCTACCGCGGCCGGCTCTTATACAAAGTGAGTGCTGGTCTTGTAACAGAGTGAGACTGGATATCAGTGGCTGCGAGTTGCCACAGTTGCAGTACTCAAACCTAACAGTTGGTGTACGCGTTCTTCTATTTTTGTTTGCATTTTAAGAGGTTATTTATGTTTTTTAATCAATAATTTGTCGTGAGCTAATCCACTTGTATTCACCGAAATTTTACTGTCGATCATTATTTGTACTGAAAATCTGTGGGTAACTAAATTTAATGCCACTAAATAATAATTTCACAGTGTTTTGCTTCTACGTTTCCGTGTGTGACTAAATGTTTCGTCTGTATGAGCAAGAATATTGGACGATTATATGACCTGAACATAAGTTATAATTTTTTTGTTACGTTACATTTGGGAGTACGTAAGTTTTCACTAGCACATTTAAACTGGCCGACGTGACGCAGTGGTTTGCACGCTGGACTCGCATTTGGGAGGACGACGGTTCAAATCCGAGTCCGGCCATCCTGATTTAGGTTCTCCATGATTTCCCTGAATCGCTTGAGGCAAATGCCGGGATGGTTCCTTTGACAGGACGCGGGCGACTTCCTTCCTCATCCTTCCCTACTCCAATGGGACCGATGACCTCGCAGTTTGGGCCCTTCCCCAAAATCAACCAACTAACATATTCAAATAGCAACATTTCACCAAAATGATCTTAGGTCATCAGTTGCATACACTGGTGGTTCTACTGCATGAACCTGCCAGATGCGACCTCTTACGTTGCTGTACAACAGTAGGAGGAGGACATGGGGAAGTGTGGTTCGCCAAGGTGCTACTTAGACAGCGTTCGATTAACTGTCATATATTTCCGAGAGCTGTACAGTCACACCGTCTTCTTCGCAGTGCAGCCAACAGCGGCCATGCCGTGTCCTCACTGCATTGAGGTGCAGGGCAGAGGGTAATGCGTCAGCGCCCGGCGAGGAATTTGCTGGCGCAGCACCTGGTGTAGTCTGAGGTCAGTCAGGATTCATGTCGTTCTCGGTAGCAAATGAAAATTATTTTTCTACTACTGTATTCCGTAACCACAATTGGATGGACGCTGCGGAACAATAAGCTTGCCTCCCAGTCGACATAACGTACTCAAGGCCCATTTTATCCTGCGATAAAACCACCAAAACCACTCAACTACCATGGTATGTTTTGAACAACTTCAATCAAACAATAACATCGGAAACCAGTCAATATCTTAGAGTGTTTTGAACAGTATTAACGTCCCGTTACTATGGAATAAAATCGGAGCCAAGCCGAGTCTTAAATTAATTATTAATGCTACACAGTCATGCGTCTATTGTATCTTATTAAACCATCCATCTGTCGATTAATTCCACCAATCCACAAACTACCTTTTTACGATTCAGCACATAATTCTCATCAAGACCACAGAATGTTTTTCACCATACAAGATCCGTCACGGAATCCCGATATAGTGAAACAATTCGTTATGACCTCGGCTAACTCTTTCAAAAAAATAATCGTGCCCTAATTAGAATTTCAGCACGAAATGAGCGCAAAGTCAAACCTGACGGTTGACGTACCATCTCGTATATCTTACACCCAACTATCCATGGAGGAAACAGCTACTTCGACCAGTTAACCAAACTTGTACATCTGGCCCGCTATTCAGACTGGTACTGTCCATTAACACCATGCTAATACCATCCAGAACCATTAAAAGGAACAACCGAACAGCATCATTACTTTTTTAAAGAGTTAGTTAATTATTTGTCTGCGGCGGAGTTGATGTTTCTGATGGCCAGCTCACTCTGGTTCTTCATTCTCTGGTACAGCCCTCTGCTTGGCTGGAGAACACGCGTCCAACATCAGACGGCGATCCCTTCGTATATTAGCTGTCTACATCAATATTTTTCACACACAAAATCAATAAAACGTTAATAATAACAAATTCACGTGATTATCTAACAGGTGATACGTAATCACTTTAACACTCGAAACGGCGGAAGGCATCAAAATGGCCCCTGTCATAGGTTTTTCGTTCGTTATCGCATCTTATTTATTTATTTTATTTATTTTATTTATTTATGCATTTATTTTACCTGGCAAGATTAGGGCCTTCAGGCCCTCTCTTACACCTAACCAGGCATACTCAGATTCAACAAATTTCAGTGTCTACAGAAAATTAGGACATATAACATATTATACAGTATTAATGTTAAAGAAAAAAAATAGAGATTATAAAAGTAGTACAATGATAATTATAACAATCAAAAAATAATTATAACAATCAAGAATAATAAAAATAATAATAATAATGATAATAATAATAATAATAATAATAATAATGACTATGTATATGAAAGTAAACATATTTTTCTTTTATGAGTGTCAGTCCTATTGCTAGTTGGGAATTTACTCGTTATATTCTTGCAGCTTGTGAGTTATTCTCATCAAGCAGAGACATAAGACGATGGAATGGGGTGAAAGAGATATAGAAGAGGTAGATAGGTTAGAGGAAGAGAAATAGAATGGTAAAATTCGAAGCTATGATGGAGAGGAGAAAGAAAAAGATGAGGGGGGGGCACAACAATGGTGGCTATACCGTCCCTAATATGTAAGTCTTAAGTTCCCTCTTGAATGTTGAGTGGTTTTGGATAAGACGCAGATCACAGGGGAGCGCGTTCCATAGTCGTATGGCTGATATGGAGAATGACACGGAGAAAGATTTTGTGTTATGTAAAGGTACACCCAAGATGCTAGACGTATCCGATCTGGTACTGCGGTTGTGGAATGATGATAGGTGTTTAATGTGAGAAGATAAGTATTGGGGGCGCCAGTGGCTAAGAAATCGATGAAGTAAGCACATCGTGTGGAGATCGCGTGCCTTATGTGGGCGTATCCAACCTAGCTGGGAGTATGAAGGACTGATATGATCATACAACCGTATGTTGCATACGTATCTAACACAAGCATTCATCACTAGCTCGAGGCATCTCGAATTTTCATTATTTGTGCCATGTTGAACTACATCACAGTAGTAAAGATTAGGCAAGACTAGTGTTTGGACTAATTTTTGTTTAACATGGGTTGGAAATATTTTTCTAAATTTTTGAATTGCATGTAGGGAGGAGAGCGATTTCCGGCAAGCTGTGACTGTTTGTTCTTCCCAGTTTAGGTGTTCATCCAAGATTATTCCAAGGTCTTTTACTGTTTTTTGGTATGGTAGTTGGGTACCATTGAGGAGTATTTGAGGGACTGTTTCGCGAAAGTATCGACTGATTAACTTTGGATGAGATATAAGTATGACCTGGGATTTCTTGGGGTTTAGTTTCAGACCTAGGTTCTGTGCCCATCGAGAAACAGAGCAAAGATCTGCGTTCATACTCGCTACTGCGTCAGCAATGTTCTTGGGGCTTGCACTTATGTACAGTTGGATGTCGTCGGCATATAGATGGTAGTTGCAGGAGTGAATCACTGAAGAAATATCATTAATGTACAGTGAGAAGAGTAATGGACCAAGGACGGAGCCTTGGGGAACTCCAGAGCGCACGTTTTTCCATGATCACTTTTCCAACCCACAAATGACTTGTTGCCTTCTGTTTTTGAGGTAGCTGTCGAACCAGTGTATTGCGCTGTTTGAGAAATTCAGCTGCTTCATTTTAATTAGTAATATATCAAAGTCAACTGTATCAAAAGCCTTGCTAAAGTCAAGCAGTGTTAGGATGGTAGCTTCACGTCTGTCCATAGCATGTTTAATGTCATCAGTTACTTTGATTAATGCAGTTGCTGTACTATGGTGCTTTCGAAAGCCTGACTGATATTTGTCGTGGATGTTATGAGTTTTGAGGTAATCCGTCAGCTGTTCATGGACGATGTGTTCTAGGGCTTTAGATATTGCAGGAAGTATGCTGATCGGCCTGTAGTCACCTGGCGACTTAGGGTTGTCAGTCTTGGGTATAGGTTGAATTAAGCTTTGCTTCCACTCAGTAGGATATGTACTACTGACAAGAGACAGGTTGAAGATGTCTGTGATAACTGGGGTAATAGTGTTTACGACGTTCTTAATCATGCCAATGCTCACTCCATCATTTCCTACTGCCTCGGAAGAGATTCTCATAATTGCCTTGTGTACTGTGCCGGTAGTGACATATTTTAGGAAAAACTTGTCTCTCGAGAGATTGATATCTTGGGGCTGGTAATTTGTCGCTGCGTGGCAGTTCACGGCTGTTGAGAAGAAATCGTTTAATTCTTCTGCAGGCGCTTGATAAACAGCGTCAGATTTTCGCTTCCCTATACCAAAACTGCGCAGCTTTTTCCACAGTGCAGCAGGATTTGATATGCCGCATACGACAGAGCGGGCATGTCTGATTTTGGCATTCCTCACGCTTTGCTTGGTTCTATTTCGGAGTTTCCTATAAGCTTCGTACGCCTCGGGAGTTGGGTTACGCTTGAAGGCCCTATGTGCAGCATCACGTTCATTCATTAACTGGCGTAATGCAGTGGTGAGCCACGGAGCGGGAGCTCTCTTTACCTTGACAGTGCGTTGAGGAGCATGTTTATCATACAGTGCAATAATTTTGCGACATAATTCCCGAATTTTTCCGTCTAAAGTCGGTTCATTGCTTATATCATGCCAAGGGATGTCTGAGCAATCCTTTTGAAGAGCGTCATGGTTAACATTTTTTAGGTTTTTGTAGGTTACCAGGTGAGATTTTTCTTTGGTAGTATGTACTGAGTAATTTAAGAAAATCACGTCATGAGCAGAGAGTCCTGGAGCGGATGTCTGATTGGCGCGAATTATTTTATCTGGTCGCTTTGTTGCTATTATATCTATGAGTGTATGGCTGTGTGGCGTGTGATGAGTTGGGTCCAGCGGTGTTAAACTCATATCACTGGAGTGGAACAGTCTCCTAAGTTTTTCTGCAGAGGGAGATTTTAACTGTAAGTCGATGTTTGTGTCGCCCATAATGATAATGTGTTCATACAGTGTCACGAGCGAGGACAGGGCAGACTGAAAGGAGGACATAGCACCGACATTTGGAGGTTTATATATTACTCCAATTAGCAGTTTCTGATTTGATGTATTTATTTCGAAAAACAAAAACTCTGCTTCTCCTTCGCCCTTTGCATCCGATGTGCATAGTGTAGTAGGTCTCAGATCAGAGCGAATATAGGCACCCACACCACCCCCGCGTCGTGTTTCACGATCTGCCCTTAGGAGAGAGTAACCAGTGATTCGGATAGCGTCGGAAGAAATGTTTGGTTTCAACAAAGTTTCAGAGACGAGGATAATATGGAACAGCGATTGGCAGAACAGGTCACAGAACTCGTCGAAGTGAGCCGTTAGCGACTGAGCGTTCGCGTGGGCCACAAAGAGCCCGCCGCCGGAACCGGTCCGTCCTATTGTGGCCGCCTGTAGGACCGAGCGCGCTCCGTCTACCTGCTGGCCGGAAGAGGGACAAAAGCTGGATTTCGCGGGGGAAGACATATTTACAGGTGTGTCCAAGGTCGTGACTGACTCAAGCGTCTGTGGGCTAAAGGTGAAAAACAAGCTGGAGCTATCGGAGAAGGGAGCGAAAAGAAAGATGAAATTATATGACTTTTCTAATTTTTTCTCCTCTTTCCGAAGATGTTTTTGTATTTCCAAAATATTTTAATTTTCTTTGCCATTTCATTCAGTATACCTAGAACGACGGAAGGAGTGAATCTGACCCCACTGTAATTTCTCTTCTGATTATAAGTAAATTATCCAACAATGCAGTGGCAACAGTGAGTAGTAACACAGATCAGTTTCCCCTCACTGTTGGAACTTGGCACGTGTACATTACAGTCCGCCACAGCTTATGTTGTTTCACTCATGCAGTCGTTGTCCGTGAAACATGTTTTCGAACATGTATCGTCAGTGTGGACTTCCTGATGAAGAAGTGTTACATCTCTTAGAGAATTCCGAAGTTGAATCGAAAATTGACTTCACTGATGAAGATGATGGTTATGTACCTGACACAAGTGAAGATGAAGACATTGTGAACGAGAGGCGATTAGTGGAAGAGGATTCAGATGCTGATGGACGTCGATCATCACCTCTTTCACCACAGCAGGTACAGTTGGAAACGTCTACAAAGATGACTGCAAGGGATGGAACCGTGTGGTAAATTATTCATCCTCCGGAAGGCACTCAGCTGTGAATGTTCTGAAGGAGAGAGCATGTCCCACTGCATATGCTTGCCAACGAGTAGACGGCTCTGTCATCAGTGCCTTCAGTCTTAGTTTTGATGAAACAGCCCTATGTCTCATTAAGAAATACACGGAATCAAATGCTCGAAAAGTATTAAAAAACAATGACTGGACTGTGTCACTTGAGGAATTGGAGAAACTGATAGCCGTCATGTATGTTAGTGGTGTATTGTGCACAAAATGTGTGTCTGTGGATGATCTCTGGTCGCACACTTGGGGTCTGCTTTTATCAAGGACGTTATGCCAAGGGATAGATTTCATGAGCTTCTCAGATTTCTCCGTTTCGATGAAAAATCAACTCGGACTGAACGCCTGGCAGCCACAAAATTCGCTCTTGTATCTGAAATTTGGGGAAAGTTCAATGAAAACCGTATTCGCACTTACCACCCTGGAGAAAATATAGCGAATGACGACCAAGCAAAGCAAGGTGCAGGTTTACTCAATTCATATCCAACAAACCAGACAAATATGGTCTCCAATTCTGGTTGGCTGTTGATGTAACGACAAAGTATATATGTAATGCTTTACCATATCTTGGCAAAGAGGACATGCACAGAGAGAAACAACGACTTGGAGAGTACGTCGTTCTGCGTCTCATGGAACCATTTGTAAATCAACGCAGAAATGTGACCACAGACAACTTCTTTACGTCTCTTCAACTTGCTAAAAACTCAAAGCAAAGAAAACTTCATTAGTTGGTACTGTGAACAAGATCCGCTGTGAAATCCCCGATGAAGTATGGAAGCTGAATGCTGAAATACACTCCGCCACAATATTGCACAGTAGTGGCAACACGGACTGTATCTTGACTGTATACCAAGGAAAGAAGAATAAAAATGTCATTCTTCTGAGTTCGCTGCATGCTGAAGTAGCAATAAGCAAGGAAGGGAAGAAAAAACCTGAAACCTTAACGTCCTACAATTCAACAAAGTACGGGGTGGACGTGGTTGATCAAATGACCCGTAAATATACTACGAAGGTTGCATGTAGGAGATTGCCGATGCATGTCTTCTACAACATACTGTACCCGGCGGCGATAAATGCATGGGTCATCTATAACATAGTAATTAACAAGAGAGTGGATAGGAAGAAGTTCATACTTCAACTGGCAAATGAAGGGAGCGAAAGAGCAAAAAAATCAGGCAAAGCAAGAGAATGTCGGACTGAAATCGCCCAGAAAGCGGAGAAAGTGCCGAATCAGCCTCTGCAGAGACAACAAGGCCAGCGAAAATTGTGTAAAGTGCCACAAAGCTGTGTGCGAAAAATTTGTGCGTAAAACAGAAATCACCTGTGCTAAGTGCGTCTAGCAGCTTCGAATGACTTCAGTGAAAGGTATCACAGAGCTGTTTTTAAGACACACGTAAGAGTAAAATGGACCAAATATACTAAATGTGCCTAGAAGTTTGTATGAATAGTTAATAAATTAAAATCTATAGTTAAGAAACTCGTTAGCAGTAGCAACATTAAATTTGTATCATATGAGTACATTGTTGTTCAGATAAATTAGTAACTATTATTTATACTTGTATGTAATTGTGGTGATTACTAGAAATAAAGTATGGATTAACAAACGCTGAAAAGTACTTGTTCATGTCAAATATGAAAATATTTTATTTGGGATCAAAATAAGCCCTTTGCGCCGTTTTAGGAACGCCAGATACTCCGCCATTCTAGTGTTAAGTGATTCACATGCCGTGACATGTCACATACACTGTAATTCACAAACCCGCCTCCTCGTCTCAACTTATTTTGGATCAATTGTCATAACTTGCTTCTTTATAGAGTTAGCTGTTGTTCCCCTCGCTCCATAGTTGAGATATCTCATTACTTTAACCATAATGTATTAAATTTAATTACCTTATATTTATGCCACTTAACCATACCTGCAATCTAAAGCAATGGAAGTCACACTAACCCTTCTCCACCAAAATTTTTAACATTACTAGCAGTCGATGCAAAATACCCAGATACCAAACCACATGTTGCAATAAATTAACAATACAGTTCACTTTAGATCCAGAGGACATTTTACGTCTCAGAATTTATTAAGGGGGAGGACTGGGGAGATGTCGTTACCTATTGGTGCAGCCTTCCTCCTGGTCCAAGGGGGTGGGGAAGGGCCAGGGAGAGGATGGGGGTGGATTTCCACAGGTTGATCTTTGTCAGTTGCCGGTGATCCCTCAGTGGGATGGGAGAGGATGACCACGAATATAAGTCATCCAAGTGTGAAACCTGATACTGGAAGCCTTATCTCTGACCTTGAGATAAGATCGTTATCTCACCAGAAACTTTCACTGATAACCTACTGCAGCGTTCGGTGGTTATTCTCTTATCCTTCACATTGTTATCAACAAAATAATCATATTTGTTACCAAGGCAAAACTGATGATTGACGAAATTTCATATGAAATCAAGTTCTTCTCTTTTTTGGAAGATCACCCACATCCACCTACTTTGTAGGTCCATGGTCTACTGCGAACATAATAAGTAGAATTTTTTCTTAACATGGTCCAGTCATTGCTGCGGAACATACATCGAATTTACTTTGGTCGGACTACATCAAACGCGTCACTGACCCCACATACAGCTTCCTCATTCCTAATTCGTAGTGTGAAATTCACCGCACCCTTCCTTCTGATAATAATACACTATCATCTGTTTCATACACCTCTTACAGCTGATAGTGAATTTATAAAGTGGGCTCTTTCTAGATTCTTTCGCCTAAAGTTACAATTTTGAGATGTCATTATTGTGGATCGTTTTCAAGACTGGTGCAATCACGATTTTCTTAACTGCTGGAAACGTCGGAGTTGAATCAGTTTTGGGTGAATTTTCGGTGGCAATAAACTTGCGAAGGCAACTAAGCTTATGGCGCAAGGATTTTTCCAGTTTATATATCTGAACTAGACACACACAATACTAACGTGCCCTCTTAGGTTTTCACTGTGTGACTGATTAATGGTGTACTTTCGGGTGCTTAGCCGAGTAGTTGATTCCTTTTAAATTCAGAACATTTCTATGGCCGATATAGTCAACGTCATCTGACTCCTTAAGTAATAGAACCCAGTATGTTGTCCTTGTCTGTGAGCAGTCACCAGATACAAGGGCATAGTTGTATAATCAGGAATGTCCCAGGGAAGTAGGATATGATTGCTCTTATTCTCTCTCTAACCACTGAGACAATTTAAAAAAAATTATATTCAACAGTTAGCTACACTTTACAGCTACTTCTGTACATAGCCGCCGATCCGACGTAGACATTTGTCGTAGCGTTGCACCAACCTTCCAATACCCTCGACATAGAAGGCAGCCGCCTGTGCTTTCCTCCAATTCCATACGCTCGTCTACAGCTCGTTGTCTGTGTCAAAATGTTGTCTTCGTAACCAGCGGTTCATGTGAGCAGCGATGAAGCTCAGGACGAACGAACTACAGGCTGTATTGCGTGTGTTCATACACTTCCCATCGAAAACGCTGTAGAAGTACCTTCATTGCCGCTGCAGTGTGCGGCCGATAACAGTCATGAAGAACGAAATGCATTACAGTTATGTGGGCTGCACAACCTCAGGCGAAATCTCTCACCAGGTCCTAATACTTGAATGGAGACGCTACTTTCTATGCAACTGTACTTGCTCACTGCGCGCTCAGAACAGAAAATAGCCACATGCCGCGATAGACGGGCATACTGGAGACACTACCCAACACATCTATGCAAAATTCATTAGATTTTCGCAGTGGTTTCCAATTCGCGGCTGATCGGAACTCACTTTCCGAATAGCCCTCGTATGTATGTATCACGAACAGAGTGAGTATCAGTCTGTGACTTTTTGCTACTGATGCCGTAGTGCAAGGGTAAGTCTCACAGTTGACTGACTGTAGGAGGATACGGGATGACTTGGACAGACGTTCTACGATGAATGGTAGCTTCCCCCAAATGTAGACAAACCACACGTTAACAGAGATCAGTAGGAAAACCAAGCCTGTAATGTTGGAATACAGCAGTATCAATGGTGTACTACCTGACAGAGTCACGACGATTGAGTATCTAGGCTTAACGCTATGTGAAATGGAACGAGCATGTAACTTCAGTAGCAGGGAACACGAATAGTCGACTTCGGTTTATTGGGAGAATTGTAGGAAAGTGTAACTCATCTACAAATGAGACCACGTACAGATTACTCATGGGACTTATTCTTGAGTACTGCTCAAGTGTGTGGGATGCCGCACTAAAGGCATCATCAAAGCAGTTCAGAGGCGCGCTGTTCTATTTGTCACTGGTTGGTTCGATCAACACACAAGTACTGCGGAGATCCTTTGTGAACTCAAATGGAATCCTTGGAGCAAAGACGACACTCTTCTCGGGGAACACTGTTAAGAAAATTTAGAGAACTAGTATTTGCAGCCGACTCCAAAAAGATTCTACTGCCGTCAAGGTACGTTATACAAAGGATCCAATTGTTACTGGAAGAAGAGAGGGAACGACTAGCAGTAGTACAAGCAGCTGCAGCAGCAAGTCGTATACTCCTAGCTCACTCATTTGTTACATAGTTTAATTCTTAATTTCTTTGCGTGTTTTTGGTACTTGCATTGTGTAATTCATAAATTTCGAGCGTATTATAGTATTTGAGAGTTGTAGCATCGCGTTTTAGTACCTGAATAGTGTAAATTCGCGTAGTCGTTTGTCTACTGTTTTGTTTTGAACGGCCAGTGTCGGTTGGTCGCAGTCAGTGTGCTCCCTGCCGCCGTTGGATAAGCAGCTGAGCAGCAAGTCGTATACTCCTAGCTCACTCATTTGTTACATAGTTTAACTCTTAATTTCTTTGCGTGTTTTTGGTTCTTGCATTGTTTAATTCATATATTTCGGGCGTATTATAGTATTTGAGAGTGTAGCATCGTGTTTTAGTACCTGAATAGTGTAATTTCGCTTAGTCTCCTTCCGCCGCCGAGCAGTGTCAGCAGTGTGCAAGTAGCAGCATTACTGCATTTACTAGGCAATCTTGTATTTTAATAACCGTTTAAATTTTGTCGATTTGTTTGCGCTCTCTGTAGATTAGTTCAGACGTTCTTAGCAAAACAGTTTTTAGCATGGATAGGGACTGCAACTGCTGTGTTCGGATGCAGGCTGAGTTGGCATCCCTTCGCTCTCAGCTTCAGGCAGTGTTGGCTTCGGTCACACAGCTTGAGGCTGTGGCCAATGGGCATCACTGTGGGGGTCGGGATGGGGGTTTGTCGGGGACGGCCAGCTCGTCCCACGCATCCCCTGATCGGACTACGACTGTGGTTGCCCGGGATACTGCCCGCATTGAGGCTGATCCCTCACCTGTGGTAGAGTGGGAGGTCGTTTCAAGGTGTGGCAGGGGGCGAAAGACATTCCGGAGGGCTGAACGGAAAGCCTCTCCAGTTTGTCTGACGAACCGGTTTCAGGCTCTGTCTCAGGCTGATACTGATCTTCGGCCTGACATGGCTGCTTGTCCTGTTCCAGAGGTTGCCCCTCAGTCTGCAAGATCCGGGCAGTCGCAGAGGGTGGGCTTGCTGGTAGTTGGGAGCTCCAACGTCAGGCGCATAATGGGGCCCCTTAGGGAAATGGCAGCAAGAGAGGGGAAGAAAACCAATGTGCACTCCGTGTGCATACCGGGGGGAGTCATTCCAGATGTGGAAAGGGTCCTTCCGGATGCCATGAAGGGTACAGGGTGCACCCATCTGCAGGTGGTCGCTCATGTCGGCACCAATGATGTGTGTCGCTATGGATCGGAGGAAATCCTCTCTGGCTTCCGGCGGCTATCTGATTTGGTGAAGACTGCCAGTCTCGCTAGCGGAATGAAAGCAGAGCTCACCATCTGCAGCATCGTCGACAGGACTGACTGCGGACCTTTGGTACAGAGCCGAGTGGAGGGTCTGAATCAGAGGCTGAGACGGTTCTGCGACCGTGTGGGCTGCAGATTCCTCGACTTGCGCCATAGGGTGGTGGGGTTTCGGGTTCCGCTGGATAGGTCAGGAGTCCACTACACGCAACAAGCGGCTACACGGGTAGCAGGGGTTGTGTGGCGTGGGCTGGGCGGTTTTTTAGGTTAGATGGCCTTGGGCAAGTACAGAAAGGGCAACAGCCTCAACGGGTGCGGGGCAAAGTTAGGACATGCGGGGACCAAGCAGCAATCGGTATTGTAATTGTCAACTGTCGAAGCTGCGTTGGTAAAGTACCGGAACTTCAAGCGCTGATAGAAAGCACCAAAGCTGAAATCGTTATAGGTACAGAAAGCTGGCTTAAGCCAGAGATAAATTCTGCCGAAATTTTTGCAAAGGTACACACGGTGTTTAGAAAGGATAGATTGCATGCAACCGGTGGTGGAGTGTTCATCGCTGTTAGTAGTAGTTTATCCTGTAGTGAGGTAGAAGTGGATAGTTCCTGTGAATTACTATGGGTGGAGGTTACACTAAACAACCGAACTAGGTTAATAATTGGCTCCTTTTACCGACCTCCCGACTCAGCAGCATTAGTGGCAGAACAACTAAGAGAAAATTTGGAATACATTTCACATAAATTTTCTCAGCATGTTATAGTCTTAGGTGGAGATTTCAATTTACCAGATATAGACTGGGACACTCAGATGTTTAGGACGGGTGGTAGGGACAGAGCATTGAGTGACATTATACTGAGTGCACTATCCGAAAATTACCTCGAGCAATTAAACAGAGAACCGACTCGTGGAGATAACATCTTGGACCTACTGATAACAAACAGACCCGAACTTTTCGAATCTGTATGTACAGAACAGGGAATCAGTGATCATAAGGCCGTTGCAGCATCCCTGAATATGGAAGTTAATAGGAATATAAAAAATGGGAGGAAGGTTTATCTGTTTGGCAAGAGTAATAGAAGGCAGATTTCAGACTACCTAACGGATCAAAACGAAAATTTCTGTTCCGACACTGACAATGTTGAGTGTTTATGGAAAAAGTTCAAGGCAATCGTAAAATGCGTTTTAGACAGGTACGTGCCGAGTAAAACTGTGAGGGACGGGAAAAACCCACCGTGGTACAACAACAAAGTTAGGAAACTACTGCGAAAGCAAAGAGAGCTCCACTCCAAGTTTAAACGCAGCCAAAACCTCTCAGACAAACTGAAGCTAAACGATGTCAAAGTTAGCGTAAGGAGGGCTATGCGTGAAGCGTTCATTGAATTCGAAAGTAAAATTCTATGTACCGACTTGACAGAAAATCCTAGGAAGTTCTGGTCTTACGTTAAATCAGTAAGTGGCTCGAAACAGCATATCCAGACACTACGGGATGATGATGGCATTGAAACAGAGGATGACACGCGTAAAGCTGAAATACTAAACACCTTTTTCCAAAGCTGTTTCACAGAGGAAGACCGCACTGCAGTTCCTTCTCTAAATCCTCGCGCAAACGAAAAAATGGCTGACATCGAAATAAGTGTCCAAGGAATAGAAAAGCAACTGGAATCACTCAATAGAGGAAAGTCCACTGGACCTGACGGGATACCAATTCGATTCTACACAGAGTACGCGAAAGAACTTGCCCCCCTTCTAACAGCCGTGTACCGCAAGTCTCTAGAGGAACGGAGGGTTCCAAATGATTGGAAAAGAGCACAGATAGTCCCAGTCTTCAAGAAGGGTCGTCGAGCAGATGCGCAAAACTATAGACCTATATCTCTTACGTCGATCTCTTGTAGAATTTTAGAACATGTTTTTTGCTCGCGTATCATGTCATTTCTGGAAACCCAGAATCTACTATGTAGGAATCAACATGGATTCCGGAAACAGCGATCGTGTGAGACCCAACTCGCCTTATTTGTTCATGAGACCCAGAAAATATTAGATACAGGCTCCCAGGTAGATGCTATTTTTCTTGACTTCCGGAAGGCGTTCGATACAGTTCCGCACTGTCGCCTGATAAACAAAGTAAGAGCCTACGGAATATCAGACCAGCTGTGTGGCTGGATTGAAGAGTTTTTAGCAAACAGAACACAGCATGTTGTTATCAATGGAGAGACGTCTACAGACGTTAAAGTAACCTCTGGCGTGCCACAGGGGAGTGTTATGGGACCATTGCTTTTCACAATATATATAAATGACTTAGTAGATAGTGTCGGAAGTTCCATGCGGCTTTTCGCGGATGATGCTGTAGTATACAGAGAAGTTGCTGCATTAGAAAATTGTAGCGAAATACAGGAAGATCTGCAGCGGATAGGCACTTGGTGCAGGGAGTGGCAACTGACCCTTAACATAGACAAATGTAATGTATTGCGAATACATAGAAAGAAGGATCCTTTATTGTATGATTATATGATAGCGGAACAAACACTGGTAGCAGTTACTTCTGTAAAATATCTGGGAGTATGCGTACGAAACGATTTGAAGTGGAATGATCATATAAAACTAATTGTTGGTAAGGCGGGTACCAGGTTGAGATTCATTGGGAGAGTGCTTAGAAAATGTAGTCCATCAACAAAGGAGGTGGCTTACAAAACACTCGTTCGACCTATACTTGAGTATTGCTCATCAGTGTGGGATCCGTACCAGGTCGGGTTGACGGAGGTGATAGAGAAGATCCAAAGAAGAGCGGCGCGTTTCGTCACTGGGTTATTTGGTAACCGTGATAGCGTTACGGAGATGTTTAATAAACTCAAGTGGCAGACTCTTGCTCGCCAGGTTTCGAGAGGGTGCGTTTCTGGATGAGGTATCGAATATATTGCTTCCCCCCCTACTTATACTTCCCGAGGAGATCACGAATGTAAAATTAGAGAGATTAGAGCGCGCACGGAGGCTTTCAGACAGTCGTTCTTCCCGCGAACCATACGCGACTGGAACAGGAAAGGGAGGTAATGACAGTGGCACGTAAAGTGCCCTCCGCCACACACCGTTGGGTGGCTTGCGGAGTATCAATGTAGATGTAGATGTAGATGTAGAGTCAGTCAGCAGCAGCTGGCCGGGACAGACGCAGCAACAGGAAAGTACCCAGAAGCGAATTTTATAATATCTTCTGTGTGCTTTAATAGCTGGCCGGGACTGATGCAGCAACAGGAAAGTAGCCAGAAGCGAATTTTGTAATATCTTCTGTGTGCCTTAATAGTTTAGTTTCTTGAGTTTCTGCGTGTTAATTTAATATCTAATAGCCGCAGTTCTCACGTTTTCGTTTGCATCGGAAAGTAAACCAAATTTGTGACGTATTACAAGTTCCTAATCAGGGGCGAATTATTTAGTTTCACCTAAGTGCTTGGGTAGTTAGGTTTTTGAATCCCTGCATATTGATCTAATTTATTAGACACAGTTCCTGCATTTTCGTCAGTGTCTACAGTAGAGTTCCACAGTATGTGCCAATACTCTGTTAATCTGGGTAGTTTAGTTATCCACGGTCTTTAGTATGGATAGGGACTGTGACTGCTGCATTTGGATGTGAACCCAGTTATTGACACTTCGCTCTCAGCTCCAGGCTGTGATGGCTTCAGTTACACAACTTAAGGCTGCAGTGGATCGGCGCCACTGTTGTGGGCCGGCTGTGAAGAACCAATGGACACCCAGCACATCTGAGTCCTCCAGTTGGTCCTCACCAGTGGCCAGCCCAGTTACTGCTCGCACTGAGATTGACCTCTCACTTTTGGTAGAGAGGGAGGTCGGCACAGGGCATAGTAGGCAGTGAAAGACTTCCCAGGGGTTGCATGTAAGGCCTCCCCTGTTAGTCGAACAAACATGTTCCAGGTGCTGTCTGTGGCTGGCACTGTCGCTGAGCCAGATGCTGTCGCCTGTCCTCTTTCATAGGAAACCTCTCAGCCTGCAAAATCCGGACAGTCACAGAGGGTGGTATTATTGACAGTTGGGAGCTCTGATGTTACGCGCATAACGGGCCCCTTAGGGATATGGTTGCCAAGAAGGGGAAGAAAGTCAATGTGCACTCCAAGTGCATACCGGGTAGAGTCATTCAAGACGTGGAACAGGTCCTCCCGGATGCCACGAAGAGCACAGGGTGCAGCCAACTGCAGGTGGCGGCTCAGTCGGTACCAACGCTGTGTGTCACTTTGGATCAGAAGAGAGTCTCTGTGGTTTCACGTGGCTAACAGAAATGGTAAAGACTGCCAGTCTCGCTTGCAAAATGAAAGCAGAGTTGACCATTTGCAGCATAGTCGACAGGACCGATTGCAGACCTCTGGTACAGAGCCAAGTGGAGGGTCTGAATCAGAGGCTCAGACGGTTCTGCAGATTCCTCGACTTGCGCCAAAGGATGGTTGGGTTTCGTATTCCACTGAGTAGGTCAGTCCACTATACACAGGAGGCGGCTACAGGGATAGCAGGGGCTGTGTGGCGTGAATTGGGCGGTTTTTATGTTAGAGGCTCTCGGGAAAACACAAAAAGGGCTTCATTCACAAAGGCTGCAGGCCTAACACAGGAAGAACGCAGATACAGGAACCATCGGTATGACAGTTGTACATTGTCGAAGCTTTGTTGGGAAAGTATCAGAGCTCCAAGCGTGAATAGAAAGCACTGATGCTCAAACCGTTATAGGCACTGAAAGCTGGCTAAAGCCGGAGATAAGCTCACGCGAAATTTTTGCAAAGAACCTATCGGTGATCCGAAAGGCTAGACTAAACACCGTTGGTGGTGGCATGTTTGTTGCTCTTAGGAGTAGTGTATCTTATCGTGAAATTGATGTAGATAGTTCCTG
Source organism: Schistocerca piceifrons (assembly GCF_021461385.2). NCBI lineage: Eukaryota > Metazoa > Arthropoda > Insecta > Orthoptera > Acrididae > Schistocerca > Schistocerca piceifrons. The sequence continues at coordinate 535,333,230 of NC_060144.1, read as the reverse complement.
TGACTTTGTACGGGCAGAGGTCATTTTTGGCAACCGGAATAAAATAATAATTGGATCCTTTCACCGACCTCCCAATTCAAACGATACAACTTTTAAAAGGTTCAAAGAATACTTGAGTTTGATTTCAAACACATACCCGATTCATATGTTTACAGGTGCTGGTCACTTTAAATTACCCTCGATATGTCCGCGAAAATACGAGTACATGTTTAATTTGGGAGGTAAGCTTAAAACATCATCCGAAATTCTGATAAAGGCTCTCTGAAAATTATGTCGAGCAGTTAGTTCACGAGGCCACGCAAATGGTCAACGATTGTGAAAACACACTTGACCTCTTAGCAGCAAATAATCCTAAGTTAATGAGGAGCATCAAAATAGATACAGGGATTAGTGAACACAGAGTTGTCGTAGAGAGATTGAATATTGTAACCCCCAAATCCTCCAAAAATAAACGAAAAATATACCTATTCGAAAATGCAGATAAAAATTCACTTGACGCCTTCCTGAGAGACAATCTCCACTCCTTCCAAATTAACAATATAAGCTTAGACCAGATATGGCTTGAATTCAAAGAAATAGTATCGGCAGCAACTGAAAGATTTATATCAAATAAGTTAGCAAACGACGGAACTGATCCTGCTTGGTACACAAAACGGGTCAGACCACTGTTGCAGAAACAATGAAACAAACGAGCCAAGTTTAAACAGACGCAAAATCGCAAAGATTGGCGATCTTTTAGATAAGCTCAAAATTTAGCGCGGGCTTCAATGTGAGATGCTTGTAATTGTCTCCACAATTAAACTTTTTCTCAAAACCTGGTAGAAAAACCAATGAGATTCCGGTCGTTTGTGAAGTCTGCTAGCGGCAAGACACAATCAGTGCCTTCTGTGCGCGATAGCAATGGAGCTACTATCGAAGACAATGCTGCCAAAGCAGAGTTACTAAGCACAGCCTTCCGAAATTCCTTCACAAAAGAAGACGAAGTAAATATTCCAGAATTCTAATCAAGAACAGCTGCCAACATGAGTCATGCACAAGTAAATATCCTCGGAGTAATGAGGCAACTTAAATCACTTAACAAAAGGAAGTCTTCCAGTCCAGACTGTATACCAGTTAGTTTCCTCTCACAGTATGCTGATACAATAGCTCCATACATAACAATCAAATACAACAGTTCGCTCGACGAAAGACTGGAAAGTATTCAAGAAAGATAATAGGAGTAATCCACTTAATTACAGGCCCATATCATTAACGTCGACAGGCAGCAGGATTTTGGAACGTACATTGTGTTCGAACATTATTAATTACCATCAGCTTGCCCTCCATTCAGAGGCTGTTGCACGCAACGACTGTTATTGACTTGTAAATAACAGATTTCAGCTATCAGTCGTCCTTTTGAAATTTTGTTGGCAGATCTAGGTTTCAGCTAGAAACTAGCCATTCTCAATGCACTATCATTTTTGATCAATGCATGTAATGCCTGTAGGTCGGACTTCAGTCATAGTTCATTGAATACTCAATTCAATGAACTGGTCGGACTTGTTGGTCTGACTTCATTCACAGTTCATTGAATATTCAATTCAATGAACTGTGAATGAAGTCCGACCAACAGGCATTACATGCATTGTTCAAAAATGATAGTGCATTGAGAATGGCTAGTTTCTAGCTGAAATCTAGATCTGCCCATAAAATTTCAAAAGGACGACTGATACCTGAATTCTATTATTTATAAATTATTAATTACCTGGAAGAGAACGGTCTATTGACACACAGTCAACATGGATTTACAAAACATCGTTCTTGTGAGACGCACGTAGCTCTTTACTCACATGAACCGTGTAAGTAGGCTGTTTAAGTTTTGTTATTGGTAACGCCACGTAGCGCTCAGTATGAAAATCATTGGCTGTGCTGTGTGCAGTCTGTGGCTGGTTTGCATTGTTGTTGGCTGTTGTAGTGCTGGGCAGCTGGATGTTAACAGCATGTAGCGCTGCGCAGTTGGAGGTGAGCCGCCAGCAGTGGTGAATGTTGGGAGAGAGATGGCGGAGTTTTGAGAGCGGATGATCTGGACGTGTGTCCATCAGAGTCAGTAAATTTGTAAGACTGGATGTCATGAACTGATATATATATAGGGCTTATGACACATTCTTGGGGAATGCCGAATATTACTTCTGTTTTACTCGATGACTTTCCGTCTATTACTACGAACTGCGACTTTTCTGACAAGAAATCACGAATCTAGTCGCACAACTGAGGCGATATTACACAGGCCCGCAGTTTGGTTAGAAGACGCTTGTGAGTAACGGTGCCGAAAGCCTTCTGGAAGTCTAAAAATTCGGAATCAATTTGACATCCCCTGTCGATGGCATTCATTACTGCGTGAGTATAAAGAGCTAGTTGTGTTTCACAATAACGATATTTTTTGAATCCTTGCTGACTATGTGTCAATAAATCGTTTTCTTCGAGGTACTTCATAATGTTCGAAAACCCAACTGAAAATCGACGTTAGTGATATGGGCCTGTAATTCAGCGGATTACTCCTGTTTCACTTTTTGGGAATTGGTGTGACTTGAACAATTTACCAGTCTTTATCTACGGATCCTTCTATGAGAGAGCGGTTATATGTAGGTGCTAAATATGGAGCTATTGTATCGACATATATATATATATATATATATATATATATATAGTTCAAAGAAGGGCAGCACGTTTTGTATTATCGCGAATTAGGGGAGAGAGTGTCACTGAAATGGTACAAGATTTGAGGTGGACATCATTCAAACACAGGCGTTTTTCGTTGCGACGGTATCTTCACACGAAATTCCAATCACCAACTTTCTCCTGCAAATGCGAAAATATTTTGTTGACACCGACCTACATAGGAAGAAACGATCACTACGCTAAAATAAGGGAAATCAGAGGTCGTACGAAAGATATAGGTGATCGTTCTTTCCGCCCGCTATACGAGATTGGAATAATAGAGAATTGTGAAGGTGCTTCGATGAACCCTCTGCCAGACACATAAACGTGGTTTGCAGAGAAGATACCCTCCGCCATACACCATATGGTGGCTTGCGGAGTATTTATGTAGATGCAGATCAGATGTAGAGCGCTCTATGAATTTTGACAGCAGGCCATACCGTGATGCTCATTCAGGTACATCCACAAGGTAAGTTATTAACTGCTGCCATATTGAAATAAGTAACTACTAACTCAGGTAATTAAAATAAACTAACTACATTTTTTTTTGTCAAGCGGAAAAACTCAAATTCTATCTACTCATAGTTACGTGAAACGTATCAAAACGTTATTCGTAAGAATTGAGTCAGTAATATTTGAATAACGTCCTTCACTGTAAGAAGTAAATACTTAAAGACTTTGTGCTCAGTTGCATCGAAATCTGTTCATTTTGCTGGAAACAAATTAAGTTATCGTACCATGTATTTGAGCAGACAAAGGGAGGATCTACATAAAAAGTCTCATTCATAATATAATACTCAGTGTTATTACAGACAAAGAATGCTGTCGCCTTTAAAACGAAAACTAATAGGAATTATAGTTGTATATAAGCTTTCTTATTCTAAATTTTCTTGTTGTCAGTTACACTGTGTAAACGCCTTGCAGAGTAGAAGCTCCAATGTGTCGGAAAAGTGGTATACGTAATCCGACTGTTTTTTGCCAGATGGCCCATCTTCGCAATATGCATTATAGAAGAAGCAGAGGAGAAAAGGTTTTAGTACCGTCTAACTGGCTTAACTAATCTGTACATTAATAACAGCATTATCATCTAAAGTAACAGATACGTTGACACGTTATCCCCCAAATGTATTCAACAGCACGGAGAGGAAACAGAAATAATAATGTAGCGAAACCACGCACGCTGCTTTCAGGGGGTTAGGTAACGTCCGCTCGCACTAATCTCTCTCGCAGTCTGGACCATTACACACTCTCTGTTCGTAGCTGAGCAATACTCAAATTACTTTGAAATTGCATTCCGTCTCAAACACAAGAAATAAGTGGCACAACTAAGAAAGGAAAGCTGTGGATAACAACAGGGATCAAAATATCAAGTGCGAGGAAAAGAGAATTAGTCAAATACAGGAAAAACAATAACATACCCCCCTGTTATAAACAGCTGCATACAGGAATACATTCAAATCTACAGAAGAGTGATACGACAGGAAAAAAATGGCCAATGTTAAGTTCCTAATAGAATCATCAAATAAAAGCCAAGGAGTATGAAAAGTCATAAAGAAGGAATCAAATACTGTCCAACAAAATGGAAAATATCACTCTTAAATATCAGAACAAGAGTATAGCTGATCCCCAACACATCGCAAATCTTTTTAAATGTTACTTTGCAGAGATCACAAATAATTTAAATGTCAGTGACAAAACAGATACTAGAAAAACAAAGAAAAACAAAGTGCACTCATATGCCACTTTAATCTACATTGATGGAACAACCCCAGATGAAATCATCAGTGCTGCACAAGCTCATAGGAAAATGTCATCAGGGATTGATGGTATTCCTGATTACATCATAAAGAATGTATTAAAAACATTTCACTTCCTCTTGCAAATATGGCAAATTCATCTTTTCTGAGAGGCGCATTTTGAGACAATATAAAAATTGCTAAAGTGGTCCTTATCCACAAGAAAGAAGATAAAACAAATATAGAAAACTATAGACCAGTTTCGTTATTATCAAGCTTTAGTAATATCAAAGAAAAAGTAATGTATAACAGGTTAATAAAATTCTTAGAGAAAAACAAAATTCTCACTGATTCTCAGCATGGATTCAAGACAAATAAATCAACGGTCAGTGCAATCTATGATTTTATAGAAAATGCCCTGCAAGCAATAGACAAAAAACAAAGAGCCACTGGCATTTTTAGACGTAAGTAAAGCCTTTGACTTAATGGACCACAATATACTGTTTTTTAAGCTCCAAGTATATGGTATTAGAGGCACTGCACTAAAATGATTCACTTTGTAGTAGACGAACAGGAAACAAAAAATACAAATAAAATATGAACTAAACGAATATACCAGGACATGCTTCTCAGATGCAGAAGTTCTAAATAAACGAACCCCTCATGTATCCATTCTTGGGCCAATCCTCTTTCTCCTGTATATAAATGATCTAGACCTGAACATTGAGTCACAAACAAGCACCTTCTTTGCAGATGACACAAGCATCCTAATTACAGGAAATACCCCAATGCAGCTTCAAACAGCTGTTAATAATAAGACTACAGAACAGCTGAACAAATGGGGAATAAACTTATGATAAACACCAAAAGAACAACACTCCTAAGCTTCTGTTTAAAAGCTGATGCATGCTGTACCAGTGTGACAATAAACTCGAACAAAATTTCATCTTCTCCAGAAACAAAGTTCTTAGGCTCTTGGCTTCAAAATAGCTTCAAATGGCACACACATATAAAGAAAATTAATGGAACACTAAATAAAATACGTTAAAGTCTGCATTTACTCTCTGTCAAAGCAAGTTATAGCAGTGTTCAAACTGCCTACTTTGCCCAATTCCTCATCATCCTACTGTGCAGAATTATATTCTGGGGTAATACACCACCTAGTTCAGTCATCTTCTTAACTCAAAAAAGAACTGTAAAAGCAATGCAACATGCTCTACAAACAGATTCTTGAAAAACCCTCTTTCAAAAGTTATCAAAAGTTATCAATTCTCCCTCTTCCCTGTATGTATATACTAGAAATCTGTAAATATATTAGTAAGAATTTAAAAGAAGACTTCAAACAAGACAGTGGAGCTACTACAAGAATCTTTGTGGATAAAGCTAAAATTCGTGTATCTGTTGAAATAATTACTGTATTCTTATATATATATATATATATATATATATATATATATATATATATATATATGTATATATATCTGGAAAGATTTATAGTATGAATCAATAAGTCAGTTAGAATAGATAACACTTTTAAAGACCATGACTCAGTGCTAAAAATGTAACTATTCTGCAGGTAAATATGATATTTTGTTTACTTTATTGTGCATCGTATACTGACATAATAAAAAAACACTTATATCAGTGAGGTAACTTTTCATCTTGTTTCCCTACAATGTCCTACAAAACAGAACATCAGTCTTTAATTAAAATAATAATTGTGTATAAATGTAATGAAGATCTAGAATGTTCTAAGGAACAACTTTCTGGCTGATAGTACTAACCATGTCAAATCACTGAAACTCTTTATATGGATTAATGTCCTAGCTGCAAGACATTTGCAGAAGACAGTGTGCTATCAGACAGTTGCTAGGATCATGCAGAGTGTGTACGAACGTGTGACAACGCCTTTAGTTACCATCTTACCCGGTTTTATCGGGGGACCACCCGTTTTTGAAACCCTTCCCTGATCTCCCATTCAGTTTGGGAATCTTTTCTAAAACCATCCCTTTTTAGTATACAATGAAAATAGGTTATTTATTTACCTATTCAATTTATTTTGGTTCTGTCAACAATCATACAGAATATTTATCGCACTTTTAACAGTTTTGTATATTTATTTTGCCAGGATTTGTTTGCTCTCTGGCAGGCGTTTCGTGCACTCTGCTTGAAGTTCACAACATCGCATCCTCTTACTCTTTGTTTTCTCTTCGCTTTTGTGAAGATGCGATAAACAAGAGAAGCTTCACAGTAACGTTTCCAGTGAGCTACATATTCTGGAGTCTGGACTGACTGCTGTATTATAAGATATACATTACATCGTTATAGGTATCAAGATGGCAAAAGATCACTGTAAGTGCAAGTTTAAAGTTTATTACAAAACTGAATTTCCGTTTCTGTGGCAGGTTTGAACAGATATAGATGCAGAATGCACACTATGCAAGTGAGAAATTTACTGTGTACGGTATTGTTACTTATTTGTCTATTCCATTATACACTTTACATTGTTAATATTGTAATATAATATACACGAATATCTAGGCGCTAATGCGAATTTCTTATTGTTAGTTATGGGATTTTTCTCACTTTGATTGACAAACCTCAATACATTGTAACTAGAACTGTCGGTGCCGAGGCGTCTTGTGCATAAAATATTATAAACAACGTAGCCAACTAGTCTAGCAGCTAAATAATTTTATAGTGATACAGCACAGTAAATAAAAATAAGTAAGTATAATAGATTTGTATTAAGATAGGATTTTAAAACTTATTCTTGTTCCAGCTACTATTTGACCATCTCGCATGGAGAACAGTCTGATTTATTAAAACATACTGTGAAAAACAAACTCAAGAAAAGTAATGCTGCACAGGATGCAACTCGAAGTGCCTTAAATGTTCACAATCGTCTACTGAAACTGATCTAAAATTGGCAGCAACAGAAGCTTCTCATTCTCTTCACACCATTAAACACCACTGGAGCTTTAATTCCATGGATATACCAATAAACGTACCAAATAAACTTTCAGCAGCTGAAATATTGAGGCAAATTTCGTATGTGAAAGGACAAAATATGAGGCAATAGTGACCAAAGTAATTGCACCTGACTGTCGTAATGAACTAAGAACGATATTAGAATCAGTTCATTAGATTTGTGTCAATACTGATGCCAGTAATCATGGAAATCTAAAGCTTTTCCCCCTAGTATTGGAATTTTACGCCCCATCAGAAAGTGGTATGCGGACTAAACTTGTTGGTTTGCTGTCTCTCCCTAAAGAAACATGCGGCGCCGTTACGCAGTACATTGGAAGTTCTTAATAATTACAATCTGTTAAGAAAGGCAGCTGCATTTTTGGGGGGGGGGGGGCAACAATTATAATGTAAACTCTGGTGGTCTTAATCAGACTGGATCAAGTAAAGTGTACAGAAAACTGAAAAATGAATTGAGTGATCGTATATTCTTGCCATATTTTTCATAATGCTGGGAAAGATGCCTGTGATTTTCTGAAGTTAGATGTGGAAGCATTTATACACTTTGTATCTTCACATTTTTCAATCTACGTTGTAGGAGTTCAGAATTAACGGAATTTTGTAAGTTTGTATGAACATAATACAAGGCAGTTTTGTCTCACTGTAAAACAAAATGTTTGTCACTTACGTTTGCAATTAGGTGGATGCTGCAGATGTATGATGCTCTAAAACGTTATTTATTATCCAAACAAAACGTCCCGCAACTATCAGGCGCGTTTTATCAAAACCATTGGCCGAAGGCTACTTATAGTTTGTAAACATTATTATGAGTTTTTTGCAGAAACAAAATCTACACATCGAAGGCTAGAACACAGTAGTCGTAGCAGTCTACTCTCGTTGACAGAGCGATGCGTCTAGTTTGCACGCATGGACAGAAAACCATTTTCCTCCTTAAGACGTAAAGGAAATTACAATAAGGTCACAAAATTCATGGGATAGCGAAATGCATGTGTACAGATGGCCATAGTATCACGTTCTCAAGGTATAAAAGGTCAGTGCATTGGCGGATCTGTCATTTTTACTCAGGTGAAAAGGTTTAAGGTGAGATTATGATTGCACAACAGGAATTAACAAACTCTGAATGCGGAATGGTAGTTGGAGCTAGATAAGCATGGGACATTCCATTTCCGAAATCGTTAGGGAATTCAATATTCCGAGATCCACAGTGTCAATAATGTACCGAGAATACAAAAATTTCAAGCATTGCCTCTCACCACAGACAAAGCAGTGGCCAGTGGCCTTCACTTAACGACCGAGAGCAGCGGCGTTTGCATAGAGTTGTCAGTGCTAACAGACAAGCAACACTGCGTGAAATAACCCAGGAATCAATGTGGGACATACGACGTACTTATCCGTTAGGACAGTGTGGCGAAATTGGGTGTTAATGGGCTATGGCATCAAACGATTGAGGCGAGTGCCCTCGCTAGCAGCATGACATCGGCTACAGCGCCTCTCCTGGGCTCGTGGCAATATCGACTGGACCCTAAATGAATGCAAAACCGTGGCCTGATCAGATGAGTCCCAATTTCAGTCGGTAAGAGCTGATTTTGGGGTTCGAGTACGGGGAAGAGCCCACTAAGCAATGAACCCCAGTTGTCAACAAGCCACTGTGCCAGATGTTGGTAGCTCCATAATGATGTCACTCTGCTTACAAGAAACAGATTGCGTCATCTGGTCCAACTGAACGGATCACTGACTGAAAATGGCTATGTTCGGCTACTTGGAGACCATTTGCAGCCACACATGGGCTTCATGTTGCCAAACAACGATGGAATTTTTATGGACGACAATGCGTCGTGTCACCCGGGCACAATTGTTTGCTATTGGTTTGAAGCAAATTCTGGACAGTTAGAGCGAATGATTTGGCCATCCAGATCGCCCGACATCAATTCATCGAATATTTATGGGACATAATAGAGAGGACAGGTCGTACACAAAATCCTGACCCAGACACACTTTCGCTATTAAGAGACAGCATGGTTCAGTATTTCTACAGGGGACTTCCAACAATATGTTGAGTCCATGCCAGATCGAGTTCCTCCATTACGGCGAGCAAAAGGAGATCCAACATAAGTTTGGAGGTATCCCGTGACTTTTGTTACGTCTGTGTATTAGTAAATAAGACGACGGAAATTTAGTTAACGTCTTTGAAAGCTAAATGTACACTTTTACACTGTTAGTTACAATTATATTAATAAGTGGATAACCCAATACAGTGTTAAGTCTGTATTTCGGTGGTTAACACTGGATAAAGGGCTACAGCGGCAAGCAGTCTAAAAAACTGTGTTTTATTTAAGAGGTATTAATATTGTTATTGATGACCCTATACTCCTTGATGAAACAAGTGCTCTACGTTCATACCAACTGCTGAACGGTGCATCTGTAACGTCGAGAGTCAATACGCAATAGCATTTATTGCACTACTTTGCAGTACGGCTCGTAGCTTTGGAGCCATTGGCGGTGACAGAAACTGCCGCTTGTATTTCATTGTGACTCATTCGCACCTGTCGCTAGCCTAGCAGTGGGAAGTGGTACCTGCGTCAATTCGAGCGACAGAATATTCAAGCCCCTAAGAATCTAAATAAACTATATTAAATATTACTCAATTTAGTTAAAAGTTAATATACTGATCTTTGTTATTAAAAAGAAGTTTGTGTAAAAATGTCAGCTTTCTAGCTGGCATACTTAGGGAAAATTACCCAAAATACCCCAAACCGACACTTGTAAGATTAAAGTCAGTTAGGATTCATAGCAGTTGTGTCTTTTAGTATCATTTGGAATTATTGCTGAAATGGCAGAACAATTTATTAATCTAAATAAATTGTTCTGCCATTTCAGTAATTATTAATCTAAATAATTTGTTCTGCCATTTCAGTAATAATTCCAAATCTAAAACGTTCACTATTTTTCATTTTCATAACATAAAATTCAGAAAGGATTAATATTTATTTAATAACTATTTGTTTTGCTGTGTGAATAAATGAGAGTGGGTGAGAGTGTATATGTGGGACGTACGTAAGATTCAGTATTATCTCATGTTAAACATTATGTAACTGTATCATGGGAAAGTGTTAAGCAAGCAAGTTGGAATGAAAAATGTAATTTCCCCAACTTGCTGACGACGTATGTCCAAGGGTACTTGCTTTTGTAAAAAGGCAGCCAGAATAGCCAGTTTCAGAGTAACAGTTTTCTAAAGTTATTTCAAGTTCTTTTCGTTCGGTTTTGTTAAACATTTTATTAATATTTGCATGATGAAGTTACATAAATGAATCTGTGTATGTTGATTGGCATAAGACAGTTTTAGCACGAAAAAGAACTCGAAGTACTGTTTTGATTGGCTGGTCATTTTGAAAAATCAATCAGAGTTAAGCATTTCCCTTGCATTGCAAGTAGTTAAAGGCCCTGAAAGGAACGGCAGTGGGTGAGTCGCTAGGCAGCTATCGGATGTGCAGGTCACGTTGAACGCTTCCATCTTTATTATGTGTAAAATGAAGAAATAATTGGGTTCTCACGTACAGATTGTGTGGCCATAATAGCAATTGCATTTACGGACAGTTTTGTGAAGTTTGGAAGTTTTTGGATTGTTTTGTTGGAAAGAGAACGCGTGTGAACTTCCGGCCTTTGTAAAATTCTGCGTGGCATGTTTCATATTCGTCTATGGAATATTTGACGAGCAATTTCTTTATTAGATATCCACTGAAAAAGGACCGAATGTGAAACTCGTATATTGTAGCAGAGTAATGACGGTAAATCGCGTGATAATTCGGGTTGGACTCAAGTGTATACTGGGTTGTATGAACTGTGAGCTGAGGACAGTGATGTTATTCGTTAATTAAATACGGGTTGATGGCAAGTGTTTAATTTTGAACCTAAAGAAATAAAAGAACCCGTTGCAAAATTTTGCCATTTTTCTAAAGAGATGAAGCAATCGCCCTCCACCCGAAATTTGTTATAAGACCTTACACGATAGCTTGTTACTAGAGTTTACGCGAACTTTGTAAGCGTAAGTATTGACGGTGTTTTTCTTCACCATTGCTTTTAACATCGTCTGGACAGTATCTACGTATGCAGGGAAACGGGCTGGTGATTGGACGCCGTACTGAGGTACATTCGACAGCAAAAAAAGTGGGTCACGCCTGAATTCCAATGTGTAGGCTGCACCTGAATGTATGCAACCAACATAGCATATCTATGTTGCACATCGTCGCAACCCTCCACTGTACAGTCGTAAGATACACAATGGGTACTGCTAGAGACTACTAGAGGACACCGGTCTTTATGACAGTCCGTCCAGATGTAAAGTAACACCATGATAGTACAGAAGCGATCAGACAGTCCTTAACGTTTGTAAACTGAACTTAATTACAATAATTGACATTTCAAATGTTATGGGACAACTAATTTTGTCACATAAATAGTTCAGTAATCCTTAGGCACAATTAAATATTTGAGACAGTATATGGATTTATAAAGTTGTATGGCAATTGGAAACAAGTTCTATGCTGTCTAAAAGGTTTATGCAACACATGCTGAACGTCGTTCAACGTTCAACGGGGAGTGGGTTCGCATCAACTTTATGTAATACTAAGCAGTTAAAAGAAAACGTGATTAATGGCAACAAGCACTCTACGGAAATCCCAATATTAACAGCGAATCACAAGTAATATGAAACTTCCTGGCAGATTAAAACTGTGTGCCCGACCGAGACTCGAACTCGGGACCTTTGCCTTTCGCGGGCAAGTGCTCTACCAACTGAGCTACCGAAGCACGACTCACGGTCGGTACTCACAGCCTTACTTCTGCCAGTACCTCGTCTCCTACCTTCCAAACTTTACAAAAGCTTTCCTGCGAACCTTGCAGAACTAGCAATCCTGAAAGAAAGGATATTGCGGAGACATGGCTTAGCCACAGCCTGGGGGATGTTTCCAGAATGAGATTTTCACTCTGCAGCGGAGTGTGCACTGATATGAAACTTCCTGGCAGATTAAAACTGTGTGCCCGACCGAGACTCGAACTCGGGACCTTTGCCTTTCGCGGGCAAGTGCTCTACCAACTGAGCTACCGAAGCACGACTCACGCCCGCTACTCACAGCTTTACTTCTGCCAGTACCTCGTCTCCTACCTTCCAAACTTTACAGAAGCTCTCCTGCGAACCATGCAGAACTAGCACTCCTGAGAGAAAGGATATTGTGGAGACTTGGCTTAGCCACAGCCTGGGGGATGTTTCCAGAATGAGATTTTCACTCTGCAGCGGAGTGTGCGCTGATATGAAACTTCCTGGCAGATTAAAACTGTGTGCCCGACCGAGACTCAGTTGGTAGAGCACTTGCCCGCGAAAGGCAAAGGTCCCGAGTTCGAGTCTCGGTCGGGCACACAGTTTTAATCTGCCAGGAAGTTTCATATCAGCGCACACTCCGCTGCAGAGTGAAAATCTCATTCTGGAAACATCCCCCAGGCTGTGGCTAAGCCAAGTCTCCACAATATCCTTTCTCTCAGGAGTGCTATTTCTTCAAGTTTCGCAGGTGAGCTTCTGTAAAGTTTGGAAGGTAGGAGACGAGGAACTGGCAGAAGTAAGGCTGTGAGTACCGGGCGTGAGTCGTGCTTCGGTAGCTCGGTTGGTAGAGTACTTGCCCGCGAAAGGCAAAGGTCCCGAGTTCGAGTCTCGGTCGGGCACACAGTTTTAATCTGCCAGGAAGTTTCATATCAGCGCACACTCCGCTGCAGAGTGAAAATCTCATTCTGGAAACATCCCCCAGGCTGTGGCTAAGCCAAGTCTCCGCAATACCCTTTCTTTCAGGAGTGCTAGTTCTGCAAGGTTCGCAGGAGAGCTTCTGTAAAGTTTGGAAGGTAGGAGACGAGGTACTGGCAGAAGTAAGGCTGTGAGTACCGGGCGTGAGTCGTGCTTCGGTAGCTCAGTTGGTGGAGCACTTGCCCGCGAAAGGCAAAGGTCCCGAGTTCGAGTCTCGGTCGGGCACACAGTTTTATTCTGCCAGGAAGTTTCATATCAGCGCACACTCCGCTGCAGAGTGAAAATCTCATTCTGGAAACATCCCCCAGGCTGTGGCTAAGCCAAGTCTCCGCAATATCCTTTCTTTCAGGAGTGCTAGTTCTGCAAGGTTCGCAGGAAAGCTTTTGTAAAGTTTGGAAGGTAGGAGACGAGGTACTGGCAGAAGTAAGGCTGTGAGTAGCGAGCGTGAGTCGTGCTTCGGAAGCTCAGTTGGTAGAGCACTTGCCCGCGAAAGGCAAAGGTCCCGAGTTCGAGTCTCGGTCGTGCACACAGTTTTAATCTGCCAGGAAGTTTCATATCAGCGCACACTCCGCTGCAGAGTGAAAATCTTATTCTGTGCACAAGTAATATCATTGTTCGCATTACTCATCAACAGTTACTTGTACACAAAGTTGTACTTTAAATGACATGACCAACATCTTCGTTCTGGATACGGATGCAAACCCAGAACGTAAATCCTTTGTTAACCAAGTAATGTTTTGTGCCTTATGGAGACTCGATCATTAGGCACTAAGAGACGTCAAATATTGACGTTTGGTCCAGTAACAGTTATCAATTCTCAACTGAACGTAAATTACGATAATGGTTGTACGAAACCAGGTATCATAGCATGACAATTACCTTCTTGGTAATTAACCTCGAAAGACGTGGTATATTGTTTCATTGTCAAGGAAAAAAGGATGCACATGTTTAAAACTGAAATGCCATCATGTAATGCTGGTGACAAGGATGCGAACCCAACACCTAATCGGGTCGTTGAATAAGTACGTAAAATCAGAATGTAGATATCACAGTTTGTCACCAGTAGAGAGGTTGGAACCTTAAATGACGACTGAAGTTGTATTGCCTGACCGGGATTCGAACCCGGCGCCTACCGCCGTCTTTGTCTAACCAGGAACAGATGAGAAATGCCCAATGTTGGTCCACCATTAGCGAGATGTGCGCACGTGTAACTAGAAATAAAGTGACGAAAACGTCTATGCTGACTGAGAGTCGAACGCCGCACACATGGTTATGAAGACACGTTAATAATCTAATTCTTATTCATTAGTAGGTAGGAGTAGCATGTTTAGTTGCAAACCTTAAGACCTTTCTCGTCCCTAGTAACGTGCAGCGTAATATCTGCGATATCATGGTGTTATTTTACAAGTGGATTGACTGCCGTAAAGAACAATGTTCTCTAGTAGTCGTGTGTCATTGAGATGTAAATGAAGTGCCTCAGCAGAAAGTAATTTCCCTCGCGCAGCACGTATTGTTTGAGAGACACTGAGTACATGTTATAAGTGCAAAAAACTTGTATTATATACTACGTATATACTATTATTTGGAGAAGCTGCCGCCAAACCTGTTTACTTATACGTTCCCCTTAGTTGTCGTGGTTGAATACACGTTTCCTTAAGGCTACATCTAATGCAGAGCGCTTACAAGAAAGAATAGTTTCCTGCGTCATGCTATTGCTAGCTAGGTGAACTATATTGTGGTAGCTATGTTTAAAATGAATGTATTTTTGAACGTATTGTTCGTCAAATATTTGAATGAATCGTCAACTGTAGGTGTTGGAGGATCTGCCTCGAAAGAGGCACCACCAACAGGGCTCCTGGCTCAGGCAGGAAGAGAGTGAGCTCACAGCAGGAAGACAGGGACCAAGTGTCTAGGAGCAGAGAAAATCCCTTTCTGAACGCGAAGCAGTTGCGGCTGGAGACCAACTTCCCCCGCTCCAGTGACACGATTTGCCGAAGGCATGCACGACGATCCGCCGTGAAACAAGAGCTGAGCGAAGACAACGTTTTGTACCGGCTAGCGTTTGCGGAGCTCCATCTGACGGCGTCGTGGGACAACGTCATTTTCACTGATGAGAAGGTGTTTTCCATCAGTAACGACGATCCACGAATCGTTTACAGGCCGCAAGGGACTCGCCATCGACGCGAATATGTAACCACGACGAGAAGAAGTGGCTGGCTACCTGTTACCTGCTGGGGTTGGATTTCTGCGAGAGGGGCGGGAATTCTTCACAGGATAGAAGGAACTATGGACAGCGTGCAGTATGCCCACATAATGGAAAATGTGATGCTTCCGTCAGCGCGAATGCTGTACGCAGATGGGGATGTCACATTGCAAGAGGACCATTCTCCCATTCAAGTCTGCATTTGTTCAGCAGCGGCTCTCCAAGATTGGCGTCAACGTCGTGGACTGGCCGCACGGCTTCTGATATGAACCCCATGGAAAACATGTGGGCTGAGGTCGCACAGAACATTAACAGAGAACTGGCCACGAAACCAACCAACTACTGCGGACGCTCTTTGGACTGCGTCCTTGTATTTTGTACTTCTGCACTTTTATCCATTCCCAGATCCCGCCCTCTTCCTGTTACCCGTCCCTTGACATCTGCATCTACATATAAATGAATACTCTGCAATTCATAATTATGTGCTTGGTTCTGTGGTCTGGTGGATTAATCATGTATTGATGTGTAAAACGTGTAGGTTCACATCTCACGTCAGAAGTAGATTTTTAACACACACAAGTAACTCTCCTTCACCCCTAGTAACGGCAAGTGCAGAACGCCAGTAAGCTCCGTAGTTCAATATGCGCAGTAAAGATAACATCCAATCGCTGCCGACTGGGGCAGAGCGGCATTCGTTTGAGCTGTGACAGATGGAGAAACCCCGGAAGGCAGAGACTCTGTCACCAGCAAGCCGTCGTAAACTACAAAGCGTATTTCATTTAATGAATCAATTTCCATGTACGTTCACAAGGCTCTTACTTTATTTGAAACTGAGACGTTGACAATTGTGGTGCTGGACTGGGATTCGAATTCGATTTCACTGTGTTCCCCAAGACTGCAAACTCTTCTAGGCCTCGTCGAAAGGCACGTATCTGGTTTCGAATCCTGATCAGCATTAAATATTCATTATTTCATTTCAAGCCCTAGCATGTGCACTCCGAACTACCAGTGAAAAATAATTGTATTTTCAACGTCTCTTCGTGCTTTGTCAGCTGTTACGTGTTCGTTTCAACTAACAGCCACATGATGAGCTCTTTATCACAACATTACAAGATCAAGCGTTTCCTTACATCTTTTCAAGTTCAAACATTCCTTTTCATCCTACTGGCGAAAATGGATTTAGGTTTGACGTGTGTTCGTTGTGATCACCAACGACGATATGTTGTGGATTCAACTTCTAGCCAGCAGAGTATTTTCCATCACATCATTGAATGTACAAACATGCCACTCCTAGCTATTATTGAAAAAGAATTTGATAGTAAAAGTGTCTTCATGACCACGTGTGCTGGGTTTGAATTCCATTCAGCACAGAACATTTCGTCGCCTGATGTCTAGCTAAACATGCGCACATCTCGCTACTGGTGAACCAACAATAGCTATTTATCGTCTAATCCTGGCTAAAAAACGACGGCGCTAGATGCCGGGTTCGGATCCTAGTCAGGCAAAAACAATTCTATTGTCATTTAAGGTTCCAACATCTCGCTATTGGTGAAAACATTTGATATTTAACTTCTGATTTTACGTACTTCGTTAACAATCCGATTAGGTGCTGGGTTCGCATCCCTGTCGCAAGCTTTACATCATGGAATTTCAATTTTACACATGAGCATGCCTTGTTCCTTGTGAATGACACCATATTAAACGTCGTTGGGGGTAGTTCCCAGGAAGGTAACTGTTATGACAGGATTCCCAGTTCAGTACAAACATTTTCGTGATTTATTTTCAGGATTTGAATTGATAACTGATACTGGTGCAAACGTCTATACTTCACGCCTCTTTATGCCTAGTTATCAGGTCTCAATAAGGCACAAACAAAGCTTAGCTTAGTTAGCAATGGCTATAGGTGCTGGGTTTGAATCCAGATCCAGAACGACGACGTTGGTCATGTCATTTATAATTCAAATTTGTGTACACGTAGCTGTTGATGTGTTACGAGAAGAATGATATTGCTGGTGATTCGCTGTTAATGTTGAGATTCCCGTAGAGTGTTTGTTGCCGTTAGCCGCGTTTTTTTTACTGGTTCGTCCCATATCCAGTTTCCAGAGCCACTCGCCGTTGAGCAACGTTCAGCACGTGGATGGAAAACCTTTTCGAGAGCGAAAAACGTTTTTTCCAATTGCTGTACAGCTTTGTAACTCCATATATTGTCTCAAGTCTTTAATTTTGACTAAAGATTACTGTATGATATATGGAAAATAATCCGTTTTCTCGGAACTTTTGGAATGTCACTTGTTGTAATTAAAGTTAGTTTATGAGTGTTATGGGGTGTCTCATCGCTATGAATGCGTTTTCTAATACGTTTTGTATGACGATATCTATTGATGCTTAGACTGACTGCCATAAAGACCTTTGGTCTCTAGTAGTCTCTTGGGGTACCCAGTGTGTGTAGTCAAACGACTGTACCCCACAGGGTTTTGGTGTTTAGAGGACCTGCAACACAGCTACGTTATGTTGGTCGTATTCGGCAGTGACCCACTTTTTTTTTTGCTGTCAAGTGTACGTGGAACTTTTGTAGTGCACAGTGCGACGAGAGAAAGTGATCAAACATTTACGGTTCATTTTTAACAAGCTACGCCGCAATAAAAGTTTGACACGGAAAAGTGTCGCTGAGAAATGGTACCAATACATGAGTGTTGCTTGCACTGAATTGCTTGAAAATGGTACAGTACTGGTGGTGGTGGTGGTGGTTAGTGTTTAACGTCCCGTCGACAACGAGGTCATTAGAGACGGAGCGCAAGCTCTGGTTAGGAAAGGATTGGGAAGGAAATCGGCCGTGCCCTTTGAAAGGAACCATCCCGGCATTTGCCTGAAACGATTTAGGGAAATCACGGAAAACCTAAATCAGGATGGCCGGAGACGGGATTGAACCGTCGTCCTCCCGAATGCGAGTCCAGTGTGCTAACCACTGCGCCACCTCGCTCGGTGGTACAGTACTGTTTTGCCATACCTGTACATAAAACAGCCGTAGAGTAAATATTTTCTCGGCTAAATGTTCAGTAGACGAATGAGCGGAATAAGCTCTTTCAAACTCGTTGTTGATTGTGGTGTACGACATGAGAAATGTAACGTGTGTTTAGTACTACTACAGAATTATAGGTAAAAAAAATCCTAAAACGGATTCAAGGAAATGAAAAAAAATGTCAGATAAATCACATTATCTGATTTCCCTCAGTGTTTGATCATGAAGATATGGTAACCCTAAGACTGTGAGCCAGGCAAACAACGGAAGCGGCTTTGTCCCGTGTGTAACGGTGTCTGTGAAACAACTGCAAATCGCTTGGCCTTGTTTTGACAGCTTGTCTACGTGCGCCGCACATATGGAGCATCACACCGACCTTGAATACTACTGTATAAAAGAGAACCCTCGCACCCTGTCAAGCACAGAACAACGCCCAATCACTAAAAGTAAGTATTTGTCTGCCACTGTCTGCCTCATGCACTCTACCAGCTTCCCGGAATAGTGCACAAATAATCGGTACGCATGCGACAGCATTGCTCCTGATATGTTCCAAAACGCCACGCATAAAAATGAGATTTTCGGTGGCTCATAGCTCGAATTCTCTTGGTGACAGAAAGGTAGGATAGAGCGTTCTGGATAGCGCTTGTGCTAGGGACCATTTGTATACTCGTCTTACCGTAAGTATCCTACAGTACACGGTTCAATTTTGAGTGTAACAGTCTTCTTCTCCAGTTTAGGGGAATGGAGCAAACCGGTTGATTCTCTTTTGCATTAGACGTGGTCTCCGCCGCGCCTTATGAGGCTTATGGAGGCATTATTTAGTTCATAGGCGATTCCTGAGAAAACTGTTTAGTTCATAGGCAGTTCCCGAGAAAAACACGAAAAACATGGTTTTTGGGTACCAAAACCGCGCCGAGGATTCAAAGACAGGTATGTGCAGCGAATGGATAAAATTTTTACGATATAATCCTGAGTTCCCTATCTCGAACAGCTTCTAAAACTGTTTCTTTTCTGAGATACAGAGGTTCAAAGTGACCCTACTTGATACATAAAATACGCACGTACAATCCGGTGGGGGGGGGGGGGGGGGGGGAAACGTAGTCGTAGTTTATAAAGTGACGTACCACGGAGAAATACTCTCTACAGTGTCCCCGTTATCGTCAGAAGTGTTCTGAGAACACTATGATGATGTAGTACTGAAGTACATGCAAAATTATTGTGCACATAAAATCCGGTCTGAGCTGTAAGATTATATAGTTTTGCGTTATTTCTATTTCACATAAGTAAGCTATCAAAATTTTACTGATTCATGGAGTTCTTCCATATGAGTGACATGCCGTGCTGTACCAGGGAAAAGAAGGGAACCAGTGGAAAATGTTCCTGTCGGAACACAGGAAAGGCGAATATGCTCATGTTTATTACAAGAGAGTTGGGTACCAACTGTTTCAATCCACATTGCTCTGTTTCTATAAAAAATTTCCGAAAGCTCTGGCACGCGAACGCATTCGCGCTTTTTTATGTTGAGGGAGGAACAGGTAGTGGAAAAGAGACGGGAAAGTAATGTGTACTGCTTTATGTCTACCTGGAGTGGCAAACGTAAGTTGGAATTGGTAACAGGACGTGACCGGGGTGTGACGCAAGATCTCATGGCCGAGAAAAGATTAGTCTCAAAGTGAGGCGCCAGCGATCAGAAAGATTACTTACCTTTATTCTCCATACTGAAGCAGGCACCGACTACTGCTCTCATAGCAAGTAGCTACGTAATTAGGTTCACAATACAAGTCACAAATCCACAGTGCAATCCAAATCGTAACTAAGTTCTAAGCCCAAGGTTGTCATATAAGATCTATACAATAACACTTCGATATTAACACAGCTAGCGAGCAAGAGCGACTGGTCATCGTCAGGTCTGTGCTCCCGTTATATCTTGTGGCCATAGAGGGAGCTTCAGGCAGGAACCATTGAATGGCGCGACGTCTTCAGCCTGAGATAACGCCAAGAACCTCCGGCGGCCGCGATGTGAAGCTAAGGCCGACCACCGCGCAAGTGCGGCCGGGCTGATCGACGGCAGGGTGCCGGTGATTCGGTTAGGTCCGCGGATGTAGCATACTGGATGATAATAGACAGTGGTTGTGGTAGAGAAAGAGCGAAGGAGGCAATCGCTGTGTGAAAGAAATAGAGGGACGCAGTGGCAGTAGGACGCAGTTGACAGTGAGAGAATAGCGCTAGGAAAAAAAAGTGAAGGAGACAGTGCCAATGGGAGAAGAATAACAGTGACAACGAGGAACAGGAAGATAGTGACAATGGGAAGAGACAGCAGCAGCGGGAAGCAAGGAATGAATGAGATTTTAGTAGTAAGAGAGAGCAAGAGGGAGACAGCTACAGTGAGAGGAAACTGTAGCAGTAGGAACAACGAAGGAGACTATGACTGTGATGCAGGGGACAGTGACACAAAGAGATAACGAGTTGAGCTGAATGAGTGAGAGGGACTGGGAAAGTAGTGGTGGGTGGGTATGAGAGACTTACAGCTCTGGACTAGTGGGTATGAGCAAGTTACAGCTAGGGGACCTTGTGGAAGTGAGAGCAGAGTCGGATGTTAAAAACAGCGCGTACAAGTTGGAATACCAAAATTTTTGGGAAAACTTTTTAAGACGCTGAGGATGGTAGAAAGAGGCAGCTGGTACCCCACTTTTCAGTCACGATCTTTTAAATGAACAGGAACGCGTTCGCCTTTTTTGTGCTCCGATAGGAGCATTTTTCCGCTGGTTTATGACACTTTTATATTTCCCACTTCCGTAGCAGAGGTCGCTAACGCACGCCGCAGCTACCTGATTTGAATCTTAGTTCTGTATGAAAATTGTCCCCACCATATTTGGCCAGTATAGAGAGAAGAGGCTGTACGTTAAGTTTCCGCATACATGCCTTAGCGTCAGTGCTCTCGGTTAAATTCCAAATCTCTCAGCACCACATCACTGGGTCACGACTCTTGGCGCTGTCGATTTACATGTTCAGACGCTGTTCGCAAATCCTTTTTTCGTAAATCAGTGTTCAGTACCGCTTCTGGGTGGTCATATAAAGACTCCAATACAAGTGTCACAAATGCAATATTTGCCGCAGGATTATCTCTCCCACAATCAAAATTCGCTCCCATGTAAACGCTTACCGTTTTTGATTCACCGCAGCGACTTCGTCTCCATCGAAGGGAATGACGAAATATCGCTCTGAGCAAGAAATTATCCTCCTCTTACATTTAACTTGAAGATAAACGCGCCGGCCGGAGTGGCCGTGCGGTTCTAGGCGCTACAGTCTGGAACCGCGAGACCGCTACGGTCGCAGGTTCGAATCCTGCCGCGGGCATGGATGTGTGTGATGTCCTTAGGTTAGTTAGGTTTAAGTAGTTCTAAGTTCTAGGGGACTAATGACCTCAGATGTTAAGTCCCATAGTGCTCAGAGCCATTTTTTGAAGATAAACACTCATCGTTCTGAGTAAATTTTAAAACGAAAGAGCTGATTTTCAGAGGTCATTCGTGCGAAACAGCTATTGGGAACTGATATTTGACTCTGCTGGTAAAAGCGATTCAGGATTTAACACGTAATCTCGTCAGAGAATATTGGTTTCCGGCGTTTGGTTTAAGTCGTCCACAAACTGTACTGTGGATAAACGTAGCAGTGAAGACTTCAAGCTCGGCGTTCCCCTTGGTGCTGTTCGAGAGGCATAGGCTGCGTGCTGGCACTGAAGTTCATTCACTCCCTTCTCTCATAATCGTGCAAAGCAAACGTCAAACGCCACTCACACCCACTCAAGCAGAGCCTTCCTTGTGCGTCCTCTGTAACTAGAGGGTTGAACCTATCCCTAAAAGCTGTCGACACACGGGAAAAGTTAGGTAACGTTGACGCGGAGCTCTACTTGTTTTCTGACGTCACATCCTGCTATTTCTGGTTGAGATGCCACTTCGTAACGTGAAACACAAAACAAGTTCTGCGGTATTTCGGCAGTGTCCAATGTAAAGTAGAACCAACAGTAAGCAAGAACGATCCCTACGTCACGAGCAGAAAGCAAGACGTCATACTATACGTGTCGTGTTCAGAAGAAGCTCATATTCGATACACGTTACACCCTACGAATATATGCTGTTTCTAGTCACCAGCACGCTGATGTGTCGACGACGTATTGTTCTTGATACGATTTGTTGTAACAGAATGACCGGAAATGTCATATTGGTAGTTAAAGAATTTTCACATTTACTTATTCTCAACTCGTATGTAATGAGAATAAGCCCTTTTAAGACAATGACCCATTTCAGTTTCATGAAAACATGTAGTCCTTATTATGATTTGTTATACAATTCTCAATAACATTTCGGGAACAAAATTAAAGGTAAAGAGAGATGTTTAGAGACGACTTGCAGCATACCGTAGTAAATAAAAAGCTAATAAAATGAAATCGGATGACGGTTCTCGTCCCGGTAGGTCGAATTTTATTTATTTATTTGTTTTTTCACCTTCGTGTTTCCCGAAACGTTGTAAGAGTTTCACATGAAACCACTAGAAATAATTTCTGTAATATTTGATGTTGTGTGAATAGAAGTGCGTTCTCTGTCAGGAATGACAGTGATTTGGTGAAGCTGACGGCTTTCCTGAGTGGACATGGATCTTCCATTTTTATCTAATTACATGTTCACGGACGTTAAAGTTTTTATTTATATGTGCCACAGAGAGAACAACGGTACTACCATACGGTCAGGAAAGGAAATGTTCGTTTTAACAGAGCTAACGTAGGAATTCTACACACTTCCATTTTTGTGAACTAACTGTATGGTTTGCGAGTCAAATACGTGCGACAACCACCATTGGAGAGAGTGCAAAATCACGTCAATAAACGCGTCCCGTGTGCCGACGGCTTAAGATGTCTAGAGATACACTTTCTTCGTAACAGATTTCCC
This sequence comes from Schistocerca piceifrons, assembly GCF_021461385.2. Taxonomy (NCBI): domain Eukaryota; kingdom Metazoa; phylum Arthropoda; class Insecta; order Orthoptera; family Acrididae; genus Schistocerca; species Schistocerca piceifrons. Next base: position 535,309,856 of record NC_060144.1, on the reverse strand, counting down.
ACAGTGTTTGCTACCTATTTATCACTTTTTGACTCGAGCAATATTCTGCCATGCTGCAGGAACCAAATTTTTCATTTGTAGTAGTCAGTTGCTTTCGCATTTCAATTGCAGTTGCTTAAGCTATTCCAAAAATAGGTGTTTATTATTGCCCTTTACTGTCGTTCATGCAAATACGTATTGCATCAGCTTTACATATAAGCTGTTGTGTATTGCATGGCCTGTGCTTATTCTTATTAAATTGTTGACACCTTGCGCCTGTACGGCAAGAACATAGAAATGCAGCTGTAAAAGCTTCCGCTCCTATGAAAACATACGGAAATGAAACCGGTCAGCAAGTGGTCGTCGTTTAATCTTGTGAAGCATATATGAGCTTAAAGCCATTCAGCTCGTTAGATTTACATGTTCAGAATAACCTGCTCTATGATTCGTCCTCCCTTCGATAGAATTTTGTTTCTCTATCTTGATTCTTGATTCTTTATTGGTTCAAATGGCTCTGAGCAGTATGGGACTTAACATCTATGGTCATCAGTCCCCTAGAACTTAGAACTACTTAAACCTAACTAACCTAAGGACATCACACAACACCCAGTCATCACGAGGCAGAGAAAATCCCTGACCCCGCCGGAAATCGAACCCGGGAACCCGGGCGTGGGAAGCGAGAACGCTACCGCACGACCACGAGCTGCGGACAAGAACTTTATTGTTGGAGCGTTCTTCTTCATACTGTCACTCGCTACTGAAGCAAAATGAAAGTTCAGATTTAAGATCCCCACAGCAAAGAAGTCACTGGAAACAGAGCAGTACCTCGTATTTCAGGCGAGAGTACGGAAGGGAACCAGCCACTGTCCTTTTCATGGAAACATCTCACCATTCTGATAAGTTACATAGGAAAACAAGCTGAATCAGAGCAGTGTCTTGTCCCAGTGTCGTAGCAACGCGCGGTTTCGTTCTATCTCAAAGAATTTTCTTATAGCCTATTTGACAGTATCATAGAGTGGAAATTTCAGTGGACATTCCAAGCTTGTGACAGCATTGAGCCTTCATTCGCACCTATGTTGGTTCTTCTCTGTGTAACTTAGAACGTATTCGTTCTGAAAATTGTGCGCTAATTTGAACAACACTGAACTAGCAGACAAAATGTTCTTAATAATGTGGACTTCAAGAATGAACTTTACACTCTCCAGTGAAGCGTTGTTTCGAAATCTGCTGGCAAATTAAAGTTGTCTTCCGGACAAGGAGTCAAACCCGGAACCTTACCTGACGCTTGTGATGCTCTTACTGAATCATCCAGGCATGACTTACGATCCAGCCGCAAGCTACAATTCAACCTCTTCCTTTCCAGACTTCAAAAATCACACTTTCATACGTTCTGGGCTAGTAGTCTGGGACGGAATAATGTCACTGATTAATATCTTAGCCACACCCTACTGGAAGTTCCCAGAGTGAATTTATCATTCTGGAGAGGGGTGTGCGCTTGCACTAGCTTGGACGGTAGGAGGAAGGCAGTGGCAGAGTTGAAGCTGTGAGAAAAATTAGTGAGTTGCGAATGAACAGCTCAGCTGGTAAGATGAAAAGCAACGTGCAGACTGGTATCGAATTTTAATCTCTCAGTAAGTTTCAGTTTCTGAATCCTCATTTCTGAATACGTCCACATGCCTACTCTGCAGTTCACACTTAAATACCTAGCAGTGCGCTCATCGAACTACCTTCATGCTATTTCTTTATCGCCGCGCACTCGAACAGTGAGCGGGATAAAAGAGAACTTAAATCTTTCCATGCTTGTTCTGATGTTTCTTACTTTATTACGACGATAATTTCTCCCTGCGTAGGTGAGGGTCAACAAAACGTTTTCGGATTCGAAGGAGAAAGATGGTGTTCGAAATTTCGTGAAAAAGTATCGCCGCAAAGGAAAACGGCGTTGTTTTAGTGGTTGTCACCCCAGCCCCGTGAAACTCTCTCCAGTTTCACAATACAAAACGTGCTGTCCTTTCTTTGAACTTTATAGGTGTCCGCAGTCAGTCCTATCTAGTAAAGATCCCATACCGCGCAGCAGTACTTCAGAAGAGGAGGGACAAGGGTAGTGTAAGCAGTCCCTTTGCTAGACCCGTTGCACCTTTTAAATGTTGTACCAATGTAGCACAGTCTTCAGTTAGTCCTTTCCCACAACTTTAGCTGTGTGGTAGTTCTAATTTAAGTTGCTCGTAATTTTAATGCTAAGGTAATAAGTTGAAGATAGAGCCTTTAGATTTGTGTAATTTATCGCGTAAGCGGAATTTTGGTGGATTCCTTTTAGTAGGCCTACTCATGTAGATGACCTCATATTTTTCATTATGAGTCAAAAATGGCTCTGAGCACTATGGGACTCAACTGCTGAGGTCATTAGTCCCCTAGAACTTAGAACTAGTTAAACCTAACTAACCTAAGGACATCACAAACATCCATGATCGAGGCAGGATTCGAACCTGCGACCGTAGCGGTCTTGCGGTTCCAGACTGCAGCGCCTTTAACCGCACGGCCACTTCGGCCGGCTCATTATGAGTCAATTGCCACTTTTCGCACCATACAAATATCTTGTCTAAATCATTTTTCAATTGGTTTTCATCTTCTGATGACTTTACTGTATGATAAATAACAGTATCGTCTAAAACAATCTAAGAAGGCTTCTCACATTGTCTCCTAAATCGTTTATACCTAATATGAACGGCATAGGTTCTATGTATAACAGTTTCTTGGGGAATGTCAGACATTACTTCCGCATTATTCGATGACGTTCCGTCTATTACTACGAACTCAGACCCTTCTGACAGGTAATCACGAATCCATTCGCACAACTGAGACGATATTCCATAGGCACGCAGTTTAATTAGAAGCGGTTTCTGAGAAACGCTGTCAATAGCCTTCTGGAAATCTAGAAACCTGAAATCAATTTGAAATCCCCTATGGATAGCACTAATTACTTCGTGTGAATAAAGAGCTATTGGTGGTTCACAAGAACGATATCTATATGCAATACTGGCCATTAAAATTGCTACACCAAGAAGAAATATTGGACAAATATATTATACTAGAACTGACATGTGATTACACTTTCATGCAATTTGGGTGCATAGATCCTGAGAAATCAGTACCCAGAACAACCACCTCTGGCCGTAATAACGGCCATGATACGCCTGGAAATTGAGTCAAACAGAGCTTGGAAGGCATGTACAGGTACAGCTGCCCATGCAACTTCAACAAGATACCACAGTTCATCAACAGTAGGAACTGGCGTATTGTGACGAGCCAGTTGCTCGACCACAATTGACCAGACGTTTTCAGTTGGTGAGAGATCTGGACAATGTGCTAGCCAGGGCAGCAGTCGAACATTTTCCGTATCCAGAAAGGCCCGTACAGGACCTGCAACATGCGGTCGTGCATTATCCTGCTGAAATGTAGGGTTTCGCAAGGATCGAATGAAGGGTAGAGCCACGGGTCGTAATACATCTGAAATGAAACGTCCACTGTTCAAAGTGCCGTCACTGCGAACAAGAGGTGACCGAGACGTGTAACCAATAGTATCCCGTACCGTCACGCTGGGTGATACGGCAGTGTGGCGATGACGAATACACGCTTCCAATGTGCGTTCACCGCGATGTCGCCAAACACGGATGCGACGATCATGATGCTGTAAACAGTACCTGGATTCATCCGAAAAAATGACATTTTGCCATTCGTGAATCCAGGTACTGCGTTGAGTACACCATCGCAGGCGCTCCTGTCTGTGATGCAGCGTCAAGGTTAACCGCAGCCATGATCTCCGACCTGATAGTCCATGCTGCTGCAAACGTTGTCGAACTGTTCGTGCAGATGGTTGTTGTCTTCCAAATGTCCCCATCTGTTGACTCAGGGATCGAGACGTGGCTGCATGATCCGTTACAGCCATGCGGATAGGATGTCTTCATCTCGGATGCTAGTGATACGAGGCCGTTGGGATCAAGCACGGCGTTCCCCAATACTGTCCTGAACCCACCGATTCCATATTCTGCTGACCCGGATCTCCTACTTACTAGGCAGATGCGTTAACCATCCACGGCACCTTTTTAAAGAACCCTTCTGGCGCGCAGAGGGAGGGGTGAGGGCAAAGTGGGCACGGGTGGCAACCCGAGGCCTGCCCACCAGGTCCGGTTTCCACACTCGAGGAACCAAGGAAAGCGCAGGGAACATGGAACAGAGGTGTAGTGAGTAACAATCATTTATTTATTTATATTCCTGTTTTTTTCTAAACTAATACCACCGACAATAGCAGGAAACCGACCCGACATTGGGGGGGGGGGGGGGGGGGGAGGAGGAGGGCAAAACGTCTGACTCAGTCAAATTATAGGGGCATAGTTTTCCGGAGAACATTCCGATGACCAGAGAATACACCGGTTCTAAGGGTGGAAGAAGTGGGGATCAACTTCTCATGGCAGGAACACCCCAGGTCTGGGATGGGTTAAGAAAGACAATACATACCATATATCAAAATCCCTAAAGAATGTACCAACTGCACATACGAACCTACACACATACTGCAACAGCAGATATACATGCGCTAACACAACAAAAAGAAATCCTCCAACAAAACATTGCATTCTTTAAGAATTTTCATGCACAGTATCGCTCTAACTGTCGATTACGCGATGTGTTGTGCCTCAGCGATACAGATAGCCGTACCGAAGGTGCAACCACAACGGAGGGGTATCTGTTGAGAGGCCAGACATGCGTGCGGTTCCTGAAGAGGGGCAACAGCCTTTTCAGTAGCTGCAGAGGCAACAGTCTGGATGATTGACTGATCTGGCCTTGTAACACTAACCAAAACGGCCTTGCTGTACTAGTACTGTGAACGGCTGAAAGCAAGGGGAAACTACAGCCGTAATTTTTCCCGAGGGCATGCAGCTTTACTGTATGGTTAAATGATGATGGCGTCCTCTTGGGTAAAATATTCCGGAGGTAAAATAGTCCCCCATTCAGATCTCCGGGCGGGGACTACTCAGGAGGACGTTGTTATTAGGAGATAGAAAACTGGCGTTCTACGGATCGGATCGGACATTTTATGGAATGTCAGATTCCTTAATCGGGCATGTGTGGAAATTAGGGAAGTTCGGTGGCAGGAGGAACAAGATTTCTGGTCAGGTGAATACAGGCCTATAAATACAAAATCAAATAGAGGCAATGCTGCAGTAGGTTTAATAATGAATAGGAAAATAGGAATGCGGGTAAGCTACTACAAACAGCATAGTGAACGCATTATTGTGGACAAGATAGATACGAAGCCCACGCCTACCACAGTAGTACAAGTTTATATGCCAACTAGCTCCGCAGATGACGAAGAGATTGATGAAATGTGTGATAAGATAAAACAAATTATTCAGATAGTGAAGGGAGACGAAAATGTAATAGTTATGGGTGACTGGAACTCGATAGTAGGAAAAGGAAGGGAAGGAAACGTAGTAGGTGAATATGGAATGGGAGTAAGGAATGAAAGAGGAAGCCGCCTGGTAGAATTTTGCACAGAGCATAACTTAATCATAGCTAACACTTGATTCAAGAATCATGAAAGAAGGTTGTATACATGGAAGAAGCCTGGAGATACTAGAAGTTTTCAGACAGATCATATAATGTTAAAACCGAGATTTAGGAACCAAGTTTTAAATTGTAAGACATTTCCAGGGGCAGACGTGGACTCTGACCACAATCTATTGGCTATGAACTATAGATTATAACTGAAGAAAGTGTAAAAAGATGAGAATGTAAGGAGATGGGATCTGGATAAACTGACAGAACCAGAGGTTGTAGAGAGTTTCAGGGAGAGCATTAGGAAACGATTGACAAAAATGGGGAAAAAAATCAGTAGAAGAAGAATGGGTAGCTTTGAGAGATGAAATAGTGAAGGCAGCAACGGATCACGTAGGTAAAAAGATGAGGGCTAATAGAGATCCTTGGGTAACAGTAGAGATATTGAATTTAATTGTTGAAAGGAGAAAATATAAAAATTCAGTAAATGAAGCAGGCAAAAAGGAATACAAACGTCTCAAAAATGAGATCGACAGGAAGTACAAAATGGCTAAGCAAGGATGGCTAGAGGACAAATGTAAGGGTGTAGAGGCGCATATCACTAGGGGTAAGATAGATACAGCCGACAGGAAAATTAAAGGGATCTATGGAGAAAAGAAAACCACTTGCATGAATATCAAGAGCTCAGATGGAAACCCAGTTCTAAGCAAAGAAGGAAAAGCTGAAGAGTGGAAGGAGTACATAGAGGGTCTATACAAGGGCGATGTACTTGAGGACAATATTATGGAAATGGAAGAGGATGTAGATGAAGATCAAATGGGAGATATGATACTGTGTGAAGAGTTTGACAGAGCACTGAAAGACCTAAGTCGAAACAAGGCCCCGGAAGTAGACAACATTCCATTAGAACTACTGACTGCTTTGGGTGAGCCAGGCTTGATAAAACTCTACCATCTGGTGAGCAAAATGTATGAGACACTCTAAATACCCTCAGACTTCAAGAAGAATATAATAATTCCAATCCCAAAGAAAGTAGGTGTTAACAGACGTGAAAATTAAAAAACTATCAGTTTAATAAGTCACGCCTGCAAAATACTAACAAAAATTCTTTACAGACAAATTGAAAAACTGGTAGGAGGCGACCTCGGGGAAGATCAGTTTGGATTCCGAAGAAATGTTGGAACACGTGAGGCAATACTGACCCTACGGCTTATCTTAGAAAATAGATTAAGGAATGTCAAACCTACGTTTCTAGCATTTGTAGTCTTAGAAAAACCTTTTGACAATGTTGACTGGAATACTCTCTTTCAAATTCTAAAGGTGGCAGGGGTAAAATACAGGGAGCGAAAGGCTATCTACAATTTGTACAGAAACCAGAAGGCAGTTATAAGAGTCGGGGGGCATGAAAGGGAAGCAGTAGTTGGGAAGGGAATGAGATAGGGTTGTAGCCTATCCCCGATGTTATTCAATCTGTATATTGAGCAAGCAGTAAAGGAAACAAAAGAAAAATTCGGAGTAGGAATTAAAATCCATGGAGAAGAAATAAAAACTTTGAGGTTCACCGATGACATTGTAATTCTGTCGTAGATAGCAAAGGACCTGGAAGAGTAGTTGAACGGAATGGACAGTGTCTTGAAAGGAAGATATAAGATGAACATCAACAAAAGCAAAACGAGGATAATGGAATGTAGTCGAATTAAATCGAGTGTTGCTGCGGGAATTAGATTAGGAAATGAGACGCTTAAAGTAGTAGATGAGTTTTGCTATTTGGAGGGCAAAATAACATGATGGTTGAAGTAGAGAGGATATAAAATGTAGACTGGCAATGGCAAGGAAAGCGTTTCTGAAAAAGAGAAATTTGTTAACATCGAGTATAGATTTAGGTGTCAGGAAGTCGTTTCTGAAAGTATTTGTATGAAGTGTAGCCCCGTATGAAAGTGAAACGTGGATGATAAATACTTTGGACAAGAAGAGAATAGAATCTTTGGAAATGTGGCGCTACAGAAGAATGCGGAAGATTACATAGGTAGATCACATAACTAATGAGGAGGTATTGAATAGAATTGGAGAGAAGAGAAATTTGTGGCACAACTTGACTATAAGAAGGGATAGGTTGGTAGGTCATATTCTGAGGCATCAAGGGATCACCAATTTGGTATTGGAGGGCAGCCTGGAGGGTAAAAATCGTAGAGGGAGGCGAAGAGATGAATACACTGAAGCTTGCATAGGATAGAGTAGCATGGAGAGCTGCATCAAACCAGTCTCTGGACTGAAGACCACAACAGCAACAACATGTCATTTTCATTGGGTGTGATCTCCTAATTCATTAAATATTTAACCATATGGTATAGCTCCTTGTGCTACTGCACAAACGCCATAAATATCAAGCCTTGAAATCAAAAACTCGACTGCGCAGTGGTTCGTTAGAGGATTTCCGTTTTTGGTGTTACTTTCTATAGTATTGTTGCTGCCATTGGTGTGGAGGTGTGTGCGTGCAGTAGGGACACTCTTTAAGAAACACATTCTTTAAGAAACTTGATACATGTTGGGCTAAACTTACCGTGCAGAAAAGCCACGAAGATGTAATGCCAGAGCTGGTACTCCATTAGCTTCCCCTACGATCGTCCCTTCAACTTTTTTGCCAACGAAGTGGCACAATAAAGACCTCGTCTCCAAATCAACAGCAATTCCACACCGTAGTCGGCGCAGCCGCCGGAACAATTCTGATTACATAAACTGTATAACACCATGTAAAGTCATTTTCAACAGCCCAAGATGAACTAAACTCACCGTGCAGCCACACTCGGGCAGGTGTACTGGTGAAGTTGATATTCCAGGCGCTTCAGCTACGTTCGTGTCTTCCGATTTGTAGCCGGGGAAACGCCTACAACATGAAACAAGAATGAGTTTACTTCAAACTCCTCTTCTTTCCACAACAACAACAATTTCTTACAGTTATCGACTAAGAGCTCGAAAGAATTCTGAGTAGGTAAACAGCATAACGCCAGTTAACCACCACTTGCAACTACCTACCATGAGGTAAACTCGCTGTGCAGCAAAATAAATACTCGTACGCTTGCTGCCACTAGAGGAGCTTCTGTTACTGCCGTCTCTTCCACATCGTTGCCGTGAGACGCCTACAACGCGAAAAATAACAAAGTGTTTATTTCAAACTCCTTTTGTTTCCAAAACTTTCAACCACCGAAGATGAGCTAAACTCGCTGTACAGGAAAACTCCAGCAGACGTGCTTTCGAAGCTGCTGCTCCAGGAGCGTTCGCTACCAATGCCCCTTACGCTTTGTTGTCATAGAAACGCCTACAATGCGAGACAACAAAAGGTCCTAAACCTTTGCTGTCTTACGTTGTAGGCGTTTCTCTGACAAGCTCCTACTCTTTCCAAAAAAACAGCCATTTCATACCGCGATTCGTGCAACTGCCGATACAATTCTTAGTAGATATGGAGTATAAAACCAAATAAACGTCACTTTCATCTACCCGACATGAGCTGAACGTGTCGGTTAATTCTAGTGCCCGATTCCAAGCGTCAGCTTCACCGGTCACGCCCCATGAGATGTCATGAGTTTATGATGCGAAGGATGCATAGAAGGATTAAGTGGCGCGTTAATGAATGCTATTTGTGGTTGTCTTAGCAACTTGCGTAAACTGCTGTTTATTTCAAAAAAACTGTAAAACAAAACAAACAAACAAAAATACGACGCACTATGAAGGGCCGGTGTAGTGTAACGACGCAAGTTTTTTATAACCGATTTTCGTTTGATATATGACCATGTGCAGACTTCGTCACCTACGTCAGTTACAACCCACTTCAAAATGATTTATATTCTTTTTAAATTGTCATAGAATGGTTCCTGAACGAAACTGTAAAACATCAGTTGAGTCGTATGCAAAGAATTACATCACTTGGCCCAATTGGTTTTCGTAAACTTTTTCGATTTAAATTTCGTTTGTTTCTCCTCAGAAATTATATTGACACACGTTATCTTGATTTAATCGATATCAGAATCACACATTGAATAAATCTTTGAGATTCAAAGTTTCGATGAACGCTGTCAGAATTCAATAATCTTGTCAAATATATCATTAATCCGTTCACATAATTCTTCATAAATAAATCCTCAGAACACGTGTTTCAACTTTAGTAGCATCCACTATTTTATTAGCTTACTACACATACAGATGTGAACTTGACCGTTGACAAACTAGGACTGACTTTTCAATAAGATTAAGCTCTCTATGACGTCATTGTTGTACAAAAAGAGTACAAAAAATTCATTTTTAATTTTTAGAAGCACGACGCAACAACTCGGTTCCAGGATCTTCTGTTGCTCTTTGGCTGTCGACCCGCGACGTATAGTGGCCAGCAATTTCCCCTCTGGTCGCGGCAGCGAAGATGCTGTCTCCGTTCGTTGCGCCGCCCTCTCCGTACATGAAACATAAAAAAAATACAAAACTTTTAGATAATTCACAGCTATTACAAATATTAAGAAAAATACATAAACAAATCTAAATTAAACTTATATTCACCTGCAAACTGGGCTGACACTGGTGGATGGGTGACGCTTCAATTTCGTCCCACTACACCGGCCGATGTGGCCGAGCGGTTCAAGGCGCTTCAGTGCGGAACCACGCTGTTGCTACGGTCGCAGGTTCGAATCCTGCCTCGGGCGTGGATGTGTGTGATGTCCTTAGGTTAGTTAGTTTTAAGTATTTCTAATTTCTAGGGGACTGATGACCTCGGATGTGAAGTCCCATAGTGCTCAGGGCCATTTGAACCACTATGAAGGAGTTATGTAAATTGGTCACAGACCGATACATTACAGGTATCGACGGAAAATGCGAAATTATAAACTTTGGGGGTCAATGGATGAATGTGTGATGCTGTACCGCAGTTTCACCACGCAGCTGGGAAGGACAGAAAACACCAGACATGTCGATACCAGAACATAATTTCTTCGCGAATTTTATTCCATGTACTCAGCTGGAGAGAAGCTAATGCCTCACAGGCAGGTGTGTGAACAGCATACGCAGATGTCATCATTTGAGAGAGAGGACATGTAGTTGGGGTCAACGAAGCCGGTTGGAGTAGACGGTGAATCGCTCGACATTTAAACAGTAACGATGCTACTGTTCGATGATGCTTGCACGAATGGATGAACCGTGGCCGAATACAGCGTCAAGAAGGAAGCGGGCGACCTAGAGAGACGGCAAAATGTGACGGCCGATCATTCGTCAGAGAGGCACTCAGAGCCCCGGATTCATCATTATCATCGCTCCGATGCGAAACTGGTGCTTCAGTGACCGCGGGGACCATTAAAAAGCGGTACCCCTTGCGCTGATTACCATTTATACTACTGGCCATTAACATTGCTACACCAAGAAGAAATGCAGATGATAAACGCGTATTCATTGGACAAATATATTATACTAGAACTGACATGTGATTACATTTTCACGCAGTTTGGGTGCATAGATCCTGAGAAATCAGTATCCAGAACAACCACCTCTGACCGTAATAACGGCCTTGATACGCGTGGGCATTGAGTCAAACAGAGCTTGGATGGCGTGTACAGGCACAGCTGCCCATGCAGCTTGAACACGATAGCACAGTTCATCAAGAGTAGTGACTGGCGCATTGTGACGAGCCAGTTGCTCGGACACCATTGACCAGACGTTTTCGGTCGTGCATTATCCTGCTGAAATGTAGGGTTTCGCGGGCATCGAATGAAGGGTAGAGTCACGGGTCGTAACACATCTGAAATGTAAGTCTACTGTTAAAAGTGCCGTCAGTGCGAACAAAAGGTGACCGAGACGTGTACCCAATGGCACACCATACCATCACGCCGGGTGATACGCCAGTATGGTGATGACGAAATAACGCTTCCAATGTGCGTTCACCGCGATGTCGCCAGAAACGGATGCGACCATCATGATACTGTAAACAGAACCTGGATTCATCCGAAAAAATGACGTTTTGCCATTCGTGCACCCATGTTCGTCTTTGCGTACACCATCGCAGGCGCTCCCGTCTGTAATGCAGCGTCCAGGGTAACCGCAGCCATGGTCTCCGAGCTGATAGTCCATGCTGCAGCAAACGTCGTCGAACTGTTCGTGCAGATGGTTGCTGTCTTGCAAACGTCCCCATCTGTTGACTCAAGGGATCGAGACGTGGCTGCACGATCCGTTACAGCCATGCGGATAAGATGCCTGTCATCTCGACTGCTAGTGATACGAGGTCGTTGGAATCCAGCACGGCGTTCCGTAGTACCTTCCTGAACCCACCGATTCCATTTTCTGCTAACAGTCACTGGATCTCGACCAACACGAAAAGCAATGTCACTATATGATAAACCGCAATCGCGACTTTATCAAAGTCGGAAACGCGATGGTACAGCAACGTTTCACCAGGCAACGCCGGTCAAATGCTGTTTGTGTATGAGAAATCGGTTGGAAACTTTCCTCATGTCAGCACGTTGTAGGTGTCGCCACCGGCGCCAACCTTGTGTGAATGCTCTGAAAAGCTAATCATTTGCATATCACGGCATCGTCTTCCATTCGGTTAAATTTCGCGTCTGTAGCACGTCATCTTCGTGGTGTAGCAATTTTAATGGCCAGTAGTGTATCTCTGTACACCAACTTGCGCGTTCATAGTGGTGTCGGTTACCTTCGGCCTGGAATCTCATTGGGTGGACTAGATTTGTCTTCAGCGATGAGTGCCGCTCCCAACTGAGCCCCGATAACCACCGAAGACGTACCTGCAGATGCCCCGGACATTGATGTGATACCAACCTGAGTGTCGCTCGCCGTATGGCCCGACAACCAAGAGCTACGATCTGGGACGCCACTTCTTTTCACTGCAGGACCTCTTCGTTGTGATCTGCGGCACTCGTACAGCACAGCGGTCCGTCGACGGTATCCTACGTCCCGTTCTGTTACCCTTCATTTCAAGCCGTCCAGGACTTACGTTTCAGCAAGATAATGCCCGCCTCCACCCGGAAAGAGTTTCTACTACTTGCCTTGGTGCTTACCAAACCCTAATTCGGCCAGCGAGATCGTCTCATCCCTCTCTAATTGTGACAATTTGGAGCATTATGGGCAGGGCTCTCCAACCAGCTCGATATTTTAGCGATATAACTCTCCAGTTTGGACAGAATTTACCACGATATCCCTCAGAGGACATCCAATAACTCTATCAATCAATGCCAAGCCGAATAACTGCCTGCATAAGGGCCAGAGGTAGACCAACGCTTTATTGACTTGTTCAGTATGTGAAGCTCTTTCTATCGAATAGATCATCCAATTTGTCTGAAACTACAATAATTTATTCTTCTGAACATGCGCATCACATCTACCGAGTTTCCTCCCATTCGGATAATTTTTTCGTAGTGTGTCGTTTATTTCTCCTGTAGTGTATGTGCAATTTCCGATGGTGTGCTTCGGCAGGAACCCTTGCGCACTGATTAAGCTGCTGCGAGTTAGTCAAGTAGCAACCACATATATAATCTTGATTCTCATAAGAATTTCACTGTTTTTTTCGAATGTGGCACTATTTCTGAGGGTGAAATTACTCAAGAACCTAAGAAGACAACGTAGATTGCTTCGAATGAATCGATTAGCAATCTTCTTCTTCTTCTTCTTGCGTTACGGCTTCTTTAGAACCACGGGTAGCCCCTTCGTGGACTGCATTCTCATCTTCTTCTCCCAGAACCGCTTCATTCTTTCTCTTCTTTTCTCTCGCTCTTCTTCCGACATCTTCAGTGTCCATTTCTTCTGTCGGCTCCACTGGTGACACTCTAATGTTTTTCTGTATTCTTCTCTGTCATTGATCTCCTGCATATTGGTCGGTGTATATTTATTCCCGCAATTTTCCTTTCCTTCGACCTTGGTTCCCAATCCCTACCAGTCTTTCCGAAGTTCAACAACCCACTTGGTTCCTGTCTTTCCCCTTGTCCTCCCTGTTGTTTTCCACTCTCTCTTCGCCATTCTGTCCATACTCATCCTAACTACATGTCCAGCAAACCTTGCCCTTTTGAGTTTGATTTCCCCGGATATTGGTCTCATGTTCCGGTACAGTTCTTCTCTAGGTCTTCGCATCCACCTCTTTTGGGACCTAGTATTTTTCTCAGTATTTTTCTCTCTTCTTTCTCTAGTTGTTCTGTCCCATTTCTTCATAGTGTCATCGTCTCAGCAGCATATAATACTGCATTCCTCACCGTTGCCTTGTAGTAGCTTATCTTTGCCTCTGTGGATATATTCTTTTTATTGTATATCTCTCTCGTCATGCAGAAGGCTGACTTCATCTTCTTTATCCTCTATGTTATTCCCTCCTTGCTCCTGTTCCTTCCTGTTAAGAATTCTCCCAGGTATTTAAATTTGTCCACCATTTCCACAGTGCCTTCCAGTGTTTCCCAGCAGTGGTATTTAATGTCTTTGTCTTCTTATAGGCTATCCTCAGTCCCACATTTCCGGCTACCTTACTTAAGTTGTCGAGTTGTGTCTTTGCGTCTTTTTCCGTCTCACTTACTATTGCTATGTCGTCTGCAAAGGCTAGGCAATTTTGATTAGCAATCAAATTTATAACCTAGGTTCTCACAAATAGTTGGCTGTTTTTTATGTGGTACTATTTCCGTGTGTTAGGTTAGTCAGGAATCCGAGAGCACAGCTTACACTGCTGCGGGTGAAACGATCTGCAATCATATTTGTATTACTGTTTCTCCCAAGTATTTGGCTTTTTTTTTCGAAACGTGAGGTTAGGCAGGGACCAAAGAGGATAGCTATATATGTCGATTCTAGTTCTCCATTCTTCGTCCGTCTTTTTCTGTGATTTTTCATTAAATGCGTATTGTTACTCTTTTATGATTTGTTTTCTTACTTCACAGTCTCTGTCCTTGAGCTACGCACGTCAAGTCTACTTGTCTATTCGAAAATTTGTCATTTATTGCGTTTTTGCAGTAGCACAGAAAAGGATACTTTACAGTTAAAACTTTAACGGATTTGGAGTCGACACTTAATGAAAATGACAAATAATAACGGAACGTGTAATCGACAATTACAGCGATACCATATACGAAAATTCTGGAAGAGTGCACAGTAGACACCTACTGCAACAACAGTGATACAGGGAGTAATACCAAAAACAGAAAGCTTCTAACAAACACATAGCTATTGCGAAAACGTGAATCGGTAACTTGAAACGAAGTACTGCAACAAACGCTAAAAACAGTGAACCCTTGATTCAACAACTAGATTTCGCCTGTGTAGGTAACTTCTGCGTACTGTGCCTTCTTTTAGAATCTTCATATGTGGTATCGCTCTAACTGTCGATTCCACGTTCCTTTATCTTTGAATTTTCATTACGTGTAGACTGCCAATTCGTCGAGGATTTAACTGTAAAGTACTGCTTCCTGTACTACTGCAAAAACGTGATGAATAACGAACCTTGGAATCGAAAACGAGAATTGACTTATATAGGTCAGTTCTAATTACTGTTTCAAAGAGCTGTTATTTTTCCTTGAATTTTCGTTACTTGTGTAGTGCTTTTTGTTTTAGGATTTCTGTGTTGCTTACTCCTTATTTTCTGTTAATGTCCTGTTACGTTTCCCATATGTTACTACTTATTTCATTTTGAGGATGTTGGGTGATATTTCAGTTTGTCCCCACCCAAAACCTCCGCTATCCCGCGGTAGTCTCCTTAGCTTCAACAGTTATTAAGAATTATTGCTGTTCCATTATATTACGAGTTTACGATGCGTGATATTGTAGTGGACTTTACAAGTAGTCTATTTTTCTTTCACTTACTCGCGTAAACTATGATAATAATTTATATCACCCATGTATATTTTCTTTTATCTTGTTGCTGTCTTCTTTTTTGTTATCTCGATTTTTTGCGATATAGTTCGGTACTACGCAATTAATCGCGTAAAAGGTGATTGTAACTTATCGTTTGTATCTGTGACATTTTATTTTACTGATAGACATTCGTTTCCTACGTAATAAGCCTCGTTGCCTTGAAATACCACTTTGGCATAGGCATGACGTCAATGGTCAAACCTAATGGGTAGGATCGAACACTAAAATTTATCGAAAAATAATGCTCCTAGGTCCCCAAACCGAATACATAGACCAAACCTGGCCACAGCATACTAAAGAGATGGGTCCGAAGGACAGGATCAAACTGATATGGGAAATGAAACTTATTGCTCTACGGTATATGATCAAAGAGCACACTATGAGAACTTTCTACAGATACAAAGAGTCACCTTACTCCATACGTACGTACTTAGCAGAATATACCATATGGATACGATGCTTCCCACTAAACGAATATAGCCCTCGCTGTTGGTACATCTGGAAAGGGAATATTTTTCAATTTTAGCCGCCGCGCGGAGTGGCTGTGTGGTTTGAGGCGTCATGTCACGGATTGCGCGGCCCCTCCCGCCGGAGGTTCGAGTCCTCCCTCTGGCATGGGTGTGTGTGTTGTTCTTAGCATAAGTTAGTTTAAGTTAATTTAAGTAGCGCGTAAGTCTAGGGATTGATGACCTCAGCAGTTTGGTCCCTTAGGAACTCACACACATTTTTCAAATTCACCTATAAGGCATCAACCTTAGGGTGACTCACAGGCGACTGAGGATCAAAGACATCCGTCAAAATGCACAGCAGTCTTCATTAATAGCACATCTAGATTGCTACAGAACAATCGGCCAAGCATTAAAAAAAGTTTGGAAATGACAGAATATAAAATAAAGTGGCTTAGAAATGAAATACTAACACGCTCTTAAGAAGAAGACATTTTGATTTTATGAGAGAGAAGTATTTAGTTAACTTTAAGAAGAAAAATTTAGAAAAATAATGAGAAATGGTTAGCGACGTTGTCTCCGGTGCCGAAAGACACGGATTCGATTCCTAGTAACTAATCCGATTTTTTATGAACGAGGGAGATCTGGAATAAAGTCTGCTCAGTCTCGTGAGCCAAAATGAGGAACTGCTTCAAAGGATTCATATACTGGCAATAATGGCTGGCAATATCGGCAGCATGGTGGTCACATGTCCAACGATCATAGATCGTTCCTCGTACTGCCTTGTAGCCAGTGGTCTGTCAGACGGTACAGGTCCAAGGGCTAATCCTTGAGCGGTGTTTTCGTATATGTTTACGTTTTGCTGTATAAATGCTTCCTCTGGATATGTCTATACATTACTGTCATAGCTATCAGCACCCATGTTCTTGCTGCGTGATCTATAATTTCATCGTCTTTAATTCATACAAAAAAATCGGAAAGACCTGCGTAAAAATCCAAAATACTCGGGTAAAAAACACCTGGACGACGCTACTGACTGTGCCAATATCGTTGATAAAACCTTGGGTGGATTAATGTCCTCTTAGGTGTAGAAATTTTCCAGAAGGCAGTGCTCTTTCAAATAGTTGCCAGACATACATTAAGTGTGCACAGACGCGTGACTGTGCCCCAAGCAAACAACGGAAGCGTCTGTGCACAGTGCAACGGCGTCTGTAGAACACCTTGTTCCTACAGTTTACCCACGTGCGCCACACATGTCGGGCACCACTCCGGCCTTGAATAATTTTGTATAAAAGAGACCCCTCGCTCCCTGTCAAGCACAGACCAACACCGAATCTCTAAAAGTAAGTAATATTCTGCCGCTGTCTGCCTCTAATACTTAGCCTACTCCTCGGCAGAGTGCATAGGTAATTTATGATTTTCTTATGTTACGCTCCTAGTAGCAGTGGTCATTAATGCATGCCGGAGGTTCGTGTTCTAATTTCTAGTTCTGCAAGAAATTTTCCCACCATCATTCGGCCAGCAAGGGGAAGGAGGTGATGACGTAAAGCTCCTGATCACCAGTCTTAGCGCACCACTGCTTCAGGTCTCTTGGAGCTGCTGATGTACACATTCAGATGGTGTTCCCCAACGCCGTTTTCACACATGTTTCCTAGTATTGCTTCTGGTAGTCCATGAAAACACTCAAATATGGATTACAGAAATGCGTTTCTTGATTCAGTATTTCCTCTCAAAATCAATATTTCCTCCCACGTCAACGCTTACAAATTTTTGATGTTTGCTTGGGTGTTCTAGTTCCTCGTTGCTTTTAACAATGTAAGCTGATCTACACTCAGTAACGTTTTCTCCATCCAAAGCCGGCCGCTGTGACCGAGCTGTTCTAGGCGCTTGAGTCCGGAACCGCGCTGCTGCTACGGTCGCAGGTACAAATCCTGCCTCGGGATTGGATGTGTGTGATGTCCTTAGGTTAGTTATATTTAAGTAGTTCTAAGTATAGGGTACTGATGACCTCAGATGTTAAGTCCCATAGTGCTTAGAGCCATTTGAACCATTTTTTTCCATCGAAGGCCGAAGGCCAATACGAAACATTGCTCTGAGTAGGAAATTATTCACATTTTACATTTAACTGGATATATATATAGGCATCATTGTCATTAAGTAATTTGGTAATCGAAACAACTAATTTCCAGAGGCTGGCCCTGCGAAACAGCTATCCAAAACTGATATTTGACTGGGCTGGTAAAAGCTATTGAGGGTTTAACATATAAACTCATCAGAGAACATCGGTTTCCGACGTTCGGTTTTCTTCCTCTGGAGGCTGCAGATATACGTAGCGATGAAAACGTCAACCCCGGTGTCCCCTTTGCTGCTATTCGAGCGGAGTAGGGTGTGGTGTGGCACTTGAGTTCACCCTCTCCCTCCTCTCGCTATCGTTTGAAGCGAACGTGAAACGACGCTCTACACACATTAATTACAGTCACCTACTCTCAATAGCTACACCAACAACATAGCTTTCACACACTTTGTAGTGGTGCGGTAGCGTTCTCGCTTCCTGCGCCCGGGTTCCCGGGTTCGATTCCCGGCGGGGTCAGGGATTTTCTCTGTCTCGTGGTGACTGGGTGTTGTGTGATGTCCTTAGGTTAGTTAGGTTTAAGTAGTTCACAGTTCTAGGGGGCTGATGACCATAGCTGTCAAGTCCCATAGTGCTCAGAGCCATTTTTTCACACACTTTAGGAAAGGCGCAGTTGCGCGTTTAAGAACAACAAACAACTCTCCGGTTAGAAGGCCGAACCTACACGTATGAGGCTTCCGGGTCAGTAATGAGATACACTTTCTTTGTGATAGGCTGCCTATAATCTTTGTTACCCACTTACCAATTTTTGACACGAACTCTACTCTATCATGGTACAGGGGGAAAATTTTTCGTTTCGATCATTAAGTTACTTTCGCGCTTCAATTACAGTTGCATAAACTCTTAAAAATTGTTTCTTATTTGTTTTTACTGTCGTTCATATGTATTGCATGACCTGTGCTCATTCTTATTAAATCGTTGCCACCTTGCTTATATGCGACATTAACATGGGGATATAGCTCAAAGCTTCCATTACTACAAAAACGTACGACCATGAACGCAGTCTGCAACTGGTCGTCGTTCAAACTTGAAACGGAGAGACGAGCTGGTTTGTTTGATGCTGATGTTCAGAATAATGTCCTCCATGTCTCGTCCCCCCTTCGTCAGAACGTTGTTTATCTCTCTTGATACGAACAGAACTGTGAGTGTCCCTGGATACTGGGTTCACACTGTCAGTCACTAATGAAGCTAAAGAAAACCTGAGATTTAAGGTTCCACTACAAATAAGTCATTGGAAGAATGAAATTTTCACTATGCAGCGGACTGTGCGCGGATATAAAACTTCTTCGCAGATTAAAACTGTATGCCAGACCGGGACTCGAACTCGGGACCTTTGCCTTTCGCAGGCAAGTGCCCTCCCGACTTTTTGTATTTTTTAAATCTTGTTTCGTTCGTTATTGATCATTGCATTTGTGCAGGGCAGACCTCCCATGACACCCGTTCACGTTCATCTTTGATCCATCCACTCAATTTATTTTTAGTGCAGAGGGCAGGTAAACCTCTGACCGAACACGCTGAGCTGCTGTGCCAGCAGATCCGACTGAGCTACCCAAGCACGACTCACGCCCCGTCGTCACAGTTTTACCAGTACCTCCCCTCCTACCTTCCGAACGTCACAGAAGCTTTCCTGCGAAAATTGTAGACTTAAAATTCATTCTGGAAACATCCCTCAGGCTGAGGCAAATATTCCTTGCTTCAGAAATTGGAAATTTGTGGTAAGGTCTTACGGCACCAAACCGCTCAGGTCATCGGTCCCTAAGCTTACGCACTACTTAATCTAACTTAAACTAACTTACGCTAAGGACGACACACCCATGCCCGAGGGAGGACTCGAACTTCCGACGGGGGGAGCTGCCCGGACCGTGACAAGATGCCCCAGATCGCACGGCTACCCCGCGCGGCTTCCTTGCTCCCCGAAGTGCTAGTTCAGCATGATTCGCAGGAGAGCTTCTGTGAAATTTGGACGGTAGGAGACGAGCTACTGTTAGAATTAAAGCTCTGAGGACGGGGCGTGAGTCCTTCATGGGTAGCTCAGTCGGTAGAGCACCTCCCCGCGACAGGCGAAGATCCCGAATTCGAGTTCCGCTCCGGCACACATTTTCAATCTGCCAGACAGTTTGAAGTCACTGGAAGCTAAAACGGAGCGTACCTCGTTTTTGGTTAGGTCATGGCAGGACATGGACCTTCGCCCTTTCATGGAAACATCCTTGCATTCCGATGAAGGTATTCAGGATAACGTGATGAATCAAAAGCAGGATGGCAAAATCAGTATTTGAACCCTTCTCGCCCCAGCGTCATAACATCTGTGCCGTTTCCTTCTACATCGACCACAGAGTTCCCCTATAACGCATCGGATAGTACCATCACTGGCAATTTCAGTAGACATTCCATACTATCTGTAGCGGTGAGGCTTCCTTTGTTCCTTTGTTGGTCTGCCTCTACGTATCTTCGAACGTGTTCGTGTTGCCCGATAACATTCCGAAAATTATGCGCAGCTTTGAACTAGACTGGGACAGTCAATCACAACTAATTCTTTGTAACGTGTGACTTCCAGATGGAATTGATATCTGCCGGCAGATTAAAGCTGTCTTCCGGACAATGAATCGAAACCTTACTTGCCGCTCGTGATCCTCTTACTGAATTATCCAGGTACGTCTCACGGAACACCCCCATAGCTACAAATCAACCCGCTCTTTTCCAGACATTTTTTAAATCAGACGTTCCTGAAATCATTCCTGCATACCTCCTGACCTAGTATTCCGGGAATGGAGAATGTTTCAGATGAATATCTTAGCCGCATCTCGCTTATAAAGGAAGGTACGGGTAGAACTAAAACTGTGAGGGGGTTCGTGACTTGTGACTAAATAGCTCAGTCAGTAAGGCCACTGAATGTGAAAAGCGACGTCCAGGGTTAAAGCTCCAGACCGATATCGAATTTCAATCTCTCAGGAGGATTCAGTTTCTGATTTCCCTTTGAGCAGAAATGCAACACGTACATGTCGAAGGAAACCACAGCAACTCGATATCACAGAAAAAGTCTCAGCAAGAGAACTTGAAATCTAAATAAATGCGAGAGTCGTTTCAGTAGATACTGGTGAGCGCAGAGCAGTGGAACAGCTTTGGCGGGACACTTCTTACAGATGTCCAGATAAGAGCCCGAAAATATAAATGGAATGGAGCTTCCTATGGAGTTTAAAGACGCGCTTAAAACTAATAACTTTAATGAACTTGCGAGCAAATGAAGATGTGCAGCTACAGTCGTATCGCGCTTGTCAGACGACTGCACTTGTAATACATTTGTGTAACCAAAGGCTCTAATTTGGCCGACAGATGTTCCTGGGTGTGCTGCTGCTGCTGCCTCTGCTGGCCGAAGGGTTGTTCTTCAACAACCTCTTCTGCAACCTGCCTGATGCCTCGACTGAGAGCCTCAACATCACCACGGTAAGTTGTGCAGAAGTTGTAACGGAGGAAGATGGATACTGTCGTTGCCGTGCACTGCTTTTATCATGTCTTGTATTCTATAAAAAGTGGCTGGCGTCAGCAACAAAAGAAACAGACTATTAAAGCAAAGCAAGAGCTTCCGCCTCAGTCTGAGACGCTACTAGAGCTAATGACTACTGTTTGAAATTCTATAAGCCTCAGAAATTGCAAGCTGAACGCATACATTGTGCAAAACTGCATCCTGGAGTAAGTTCTACATCTACATTTATACTCTGCAAGCCACCCAACGGTGTATGGCGGAGGGCACTTTAC
Source organism: Schistocerca piceifrons (assembly GCF_021461385.2). Taxonomy (NCBI): domain Eukaryota; kingdom Metazoa; phylum Arthropoda; class Insecta; order Orthoptera; family Acrididae; genus Schistocerca; species Schistocerca piceifrons. The sequence goes on along the minus strand of NC_060144.1, from coordinate 535,288,127 downwards.
GTGCCACTGTCATTACCTCCTTTTTTATTCAGTCCAGCCACACAGCTGGTCTGATATTCCGTAGGCTCTTACTTTGTTTATCAGGCGACAGTGCGGAACTGTATCGAACGCCTTCCGCAAGTCAAGGAAAATGGCATCTACCTGGGAGCCTGTATCTAATATTTTCTGGGTCTCATGAAGAAATAAAGGGAGTTGGGCCTCACACGATCGCTGTTTCTGGAATCCATGTTGATTCCTACAGAGTAGATTCTGGGTTTCCAGAAATGACATGATACGCGAGCAAAAAACATGTTCTAAAATTCTACAACAGATCGATGACAGAGATATAGGCCTATAGTTTTGCGCATCTTCTCAACGACCCTTCTCGAAAACTGGAACTACCTGTGCTCTTTTCCAATCATTTGCAACCTTCCGTTCCTCTAGAGACTTGCGGTATACGGCTGTTAGAAGGGGGCAAGTTCTTTCGCGTACCCGAATTGGTATCCCGTCAAGTCCAGTGGACTTTCCTCTGTTGAGTGATTTCAGTTGCTTTTCTATTCCTTGACACTTATTTCGATGTCAGCCATTTTTTCGTTCGAGCGAGGATTTAGAGAAGGAACTGAAGTGCGGTCTTCCTCTGTGAAACAGCTTTGGAAAAAGGTGTTTAGTATTTCACCTTTACGCGTGTCATCGTCTGTTTGTGGGATTATGCTAGCGGCCACGTTATCCGTTAAGACTGATCTAAGCGCCATTGTCTGTGAAATATAAAAATGCAACTCGGCTCTGAGGGCTGACATAAAAAAACGGAACCTTATTCGTGGTGGTAGTGTTGTGCGATATAGGTTATTACTTTCAGAAATAGTTGATTTGTTGCGCTGTAACTGGAATTTGTAGACAGGAAGAACCATAACGTGTATTGTTTATGTAATTGTCATTTAGTATAAAACACACATCATACGGTAACTAAAAGTTGAAGACCAGGAAACTGCAAATTATATCACACATTTTAATAAGTTAATCGTCTCATACTGATTCGTGTTACTGTGTCACTGATGTCGCAATACACTTTAAATCATATCCGCTTTCTTGCGAAGACTAAGGAGTTCTCTTTTCCTTTCCATGGCAGGCAGAGAAGACGTGGTACACGCAGTACCAGTACAACATCCCCGGTGCATCGCTGCTCGGCTGTCTCGTTGTGACGCAGTCGCCGCGTGAGAGCAGCGACGAAATGAACATTAATGGGACCTTCAGCAGGGTGCCACTGTAAGTCTTGCCGTTCTGGTATTCCTCACTAGTCATCTAACGGCAGAATTTTCTATTTCTAAGCGAAAGAACTCATTAAGTTTTGAAACTGTTCTGTTCAGTGTAGCTACCGTTTAACTTCACGTACTTACGCAGACAGTTGTACTACCGACAAATATTCTTATTAATCACTTCCTGCACATCACTCTGATCATTCTGCCTGTGTGTCCCTATCTTCTGTATTGCTCTTTACTCTTGCATCCCCCACGTTTCTGGGAATCGAAAAGCACAAAGTGAATACCTTCTACATCTACATCTACATATATACTCCGCTAGCCACCAAGCGGTGTGTGGCGGAGGGCACAATTCGCGCCAAAGGCTAAGAACTCCCATCGCGTAATACTACAGAAAACTAAAAACCCCGGGTAGTAGTAAAAATCTACTAATCACAAAAATAACTGTGAGGAGATGGAGATAAGGATTACAAAAGGAATAACATTTACATAAATGATGTTTTTCTGTTACTGATTTATGTGAAAGAGAACATAATTAGTGACAACTTTTAAGTAATCTGATATTAGTGATCAGGGTGCTCTCCTTCCATATTCTGTTTCACACTAGTGACAGCAACTTTGAGGATCCGAAATCAAATGGATACTGTGCCGGGGTATTTTCCGTTTTGCCATCTGTGCAGTAGGTTAGGTTCTCGAAATGCAGTCTTCCTTTCTAACTCGGCATTGGATTTTAATACAAACTACCGGTTTCCTTGACTAAGTCCCCTGCATTCTGTTTATTCATTCTTATCGTGGTACCGAGCCTTTTAGTTATGTTTCTCTATTGTGCGCAGTACCACTCTGTCCTAGGCACGCCCTAGCTGATCGGCAGCCTCTATTTTGTCTATCTCCGGGATAGTTGCAGCTATTGCGTTACAGACTGTGATGCTCCATTGCTGCTGTCTCCTTCCTCCCGTGAAGAATTCGCTAATTGTACGTTCCCGTAGCGTTCGGTTAGCTGTACCTATCGTTTCACAATCGCAGATCGGTTGCTCTGCACTTTTAATTTCATGTAAATATACGGGGTACGTAGTAAGTCCTGCCAGACAGTGAACAAGATAGCGGCTGAACCATTTAGAGTCTCTCTCTGAGAACCAGTGGCAAAGGACTTTCAAATCTCTTGCCATGAGTACAATGAACACCTTCTGACGGGGATGCTATTGTCTTCTCGAGTCCCAAGAATTTAATTTGCTCTACACTACCAAAATTTCTTCATTTTCAGTAGCTGGCTGCAATTTCCTTGATTTACAGATCAACAGGAGAATCCATAATGAACAACAACATGGTATTCCATTTGAAATAATACCCTGTACAGTCACGTCAATGTGCCCACCTGTCAAAAGCCTGAATAACCACCTTTTGCAGCGCGAGAGGTGGTGATAAACATGTACAGATAGTGTTGAGGATCAGTGGACAAAGTTCAAAACCATCGTACAATAGACACTGGATGAGTATGTGCCAAGCAAGATCGTAGGAGATGGAAAGGTACAACAACCGAGTTAGAAAACTGCTGCGGAAGCAAAGGGAACTTCACAGCAAACATAAACATAACCAAAGCCCTGCAGACAAACAAAAATTACGCGAAGCGAAATGTAATGTGAGGAGGGCTATGCGAGAGGCGTTCAATGAATTCGAAAGTAAAGTTCTATGTAATGACTTGCCAGAAAGTCCTAGGAAATTTTGGTCTTATGTCAAAGCGGTAGGTGGATCAAAATAAAATGTCCAGACACTCTGTGACCAAAATGGTACTGAGGATGACAGACTAAACGCCGAAATACTAAATGTCTTTTTCCAAAGCTGTTTCACAGAGGAAGACTGCACTGTTGTTCCCTCTCTAGATTGTCGCACAGATGACAAAATGGTAGATATCGAAATAGACGACAGAGGGATAGAAAAACAATTACAATGGCTCAAAAGAAGAAAGGCCTCTGGACCTGATGGGATACCAGTTCGATTTTACACAGGGTACGCCCCCCTTCTTGCAGCGGTGTACCGTAGGACTCTAGAAGAGCGTAGCGTTCCAAAGGATTGGAAAAGGGCACATGTCATCTCCGTCTTCAAAAAGGGACGTCGAACAGATGTGCAGAACTATAGACCTATATCTCTAACGTCGATAAGTTGTAGAACTTTGCAACACGTATTATGTTCGAGAGTAATGACTTTTCTACTCTGTAGGAATCAGCATGGGTTTCGAAAAAGACGATCGTGTGAAACCCAGCTCGTGCTATCCGTCCACGAGACTCAGAGGGCCATAGACGCGGGTTCTCAGGTAGATCCGTGTTTCTTGACTTCCACAAGGCGTTCGATACAGTTCCCCACAGTCGATTAATGAACAAAGTAAGAGCATATGGACTATCAGACCAATTGTGTGATTGGATTGAAGAGTTCCTAGACAACAGAACGCAGCATGTCATTTTCAATGGAGAGAAGTAAGAGTGATTACAGGTGTGCCGCAGGGGAGTGTCGTAGGACCGTTGCTATTCACAATATACATAAATGACCTTGTGGATAACATCGAAAGATCACTGAGGCTTTTTGCGGATGATGCTGTGGTATATCGAGAGGTTGTAACAATGGAAAATTGTACTGAAATGCAGGAGGATCTGCAACGAATTGACGCTTGGAGCATGGAATGGCAATTGAATTTCAATGTAGACAAGTGTAATGTGCTGCGAATACATAGAAAGAAAGATCCTATATCATTTAGCTAAAATATAGCAGGTCAGCAACTGGAAGCAGTTAAGTCCATAAATTATCTTGGAGTAGGCATTAGGAGTGATTTAAAATGGAATGATCATATAAAGTTGATCGTCGGTAGAGCAGATGCCAGACTGAGATTCATTGGAAGAATCCTAAGAAATGCAATCCGAAAACAAAGGAAGTAGGTCACAGTACACTTGTTCGACCACTGCTTGAATATTGTTCACCAGTGTGGGATCCTTACCAGATAGGGTTGACAGAAGTGATAGAGAAGATCCAACATAGAGCAGCGCGCTTCGTTACAGGATCATTTAGCAATCGCGAAAGCGTTACGGAGATGATAGATAAACTCCAGTGGAAGACTTTGCAGGAGAGACGCTTAGTAGCTCGGTACGGGCTTTTGTTGAAGTTTCTAGAACATACCTAGTCAAGCAGTATATTACTCCCTCCTACGTATATCTCGCGATGAGACCATTAGGATAAAATCAGCGAGATTAGAGCCCACACAGAGGCGCACCGACAATCTTCCTTTCCACGAACAACAGGAGACTGGAATAGAAGGGAGAACCGATAGAGGCACTCAAAGTACCCTCCGCCACACACCGTCAGGTGGCTTGCGTATTATGGATGTAGATGTAGATAAACGCCAACGGCCATCTGCCCGATGGAGCATAAAACGTGATTCATCTGAAAGGGCCACCTCTCGCCACACAGTGGACGTCGAGTTGCAGTACTGGCGTGCAGATTCCGGCCTTCGTCGCCGATGAACAGCAGTCAGCGTGGGTGGATGAACCATACGCAGCAACGTTTACTGGTCGGTCGTTACGGAGACATTGCTGGTAGCGCCTTGGTTCATCTGGGCGGTCATATCTATTCGCCGTACACATCTCTGCAGCTATCGTTCATGCCTGTCATCAATACGATATTGCAGTGCATGTGTTGTTCAGAATTACGGTGCAATGTTCCTTCGGACATGCATTTATGCCCGGAACAATATCGCATCGTAATTCTGAACAATATAGGCACTGCAGTATCGTATTTATTCGCCGACGCCAGGCAAGCGACTTTTAGTTTAATCCTCTCTCCTGTACAGTAATACACATAATGAATGTAGGAGTACAGGTTGTAGTCACATGGTCTGAGACATATGAAGGTTTGTGTCTTGCCGTGTAGCACGCTCAGATAGCCTAATGCTAAGGCCACCGCTCGCGATAAGCGGGTAATTCGGTCTCAAATTCCGGTCCGGCTCAAATTTTCATTCTACTCATTCCATTACACACCTGATGGTTGTCCATATTCGCAACTGCGAATACATTTCATGGCTGCCATCTATGGCTCATGCTGCACCACAGTCGCCTCGTCGCTTGTTTTGGGTAGCGCTATTTTGCCATGTACAGTGTACTTTGTCCACGGTGCAAGCGAACTGTTTACAAATCCAACCGTATGGAAATTGCTTCCGCCCTTGCCAATGATCGTGTTCTTTTGGACGTCAGATAAATGCTTCCGCATTACGACAACGATTGCACTGTTCTTCGCGTCTGTCCGACTCGCTTTAGACAGGGTGTATCATAATTAATGACGTAAACGCATACAGTTGAAAGTACACGATACTAGAAGCAAAAAAATCCCAGTAAACATAGGGTCGAAAATGCATACATTAAGAGCTACGAGCAATTTTTCATCTACGAGACTGTGAAACAAATCTCCTCTAGTGCAAGCTCTTCGCTTTCCGGCCGGCCGGAGTGGCCGTGTGGTTCTGGGCGCTACAGTCTGGAGCCGAGCGACCGCTACGGTCGCAGGTTCGAAT